>NC_073224.2:176990000-177077500 GCF_029281585.2 Gorilla gorilla gorilla
ATGATGTCCCCTGCCTGGGGTCAGCACTGGTGTGCGGTGGAGCCTGGACTCAGAGTCAGTGGGCCCAGCTTCAAGTCCATGGCCTTCTCCCTACTCGCATAGTTGACCCCACTTCCATGTTCACCTGCCATGAAAAGCCCCCCAAAACAATGAAGCAGCCAAACCTTGGGGGATGGGACAGTGGATGGGGGTGGGAGAAGAAGCAAAACAAAGGGGCCTCAGAGCTCCCCAGCAGGGCTCAGTCTGGGGGAAATATCTGTTCCTGGGTGCTTCATCAGCCACAAGGGCAAAGACCTAGGACAGGCAAGAGATCCGATCTGAACTCTGATATTAAAAAGGAGGCAGTAAGAACAGAGTGATCACTCTGAGCCTGTATATTAAATGTATTTTCCGTTTGTAAAAAAAAAAATGCAAAAGTTATGTTTCAACATAAAGACAGCCTGTGTTTCATAGCTATTCTAATTTATGGGCCGTACATTCCTGTGATTGTCTTGAACTGAATAGGCAAGTAAATAATCATCGAGAGCCACAGGTAAATCACTTGGAGGTGAACCAAGCCTGTCCAGAGCTTCCAGAAATGGCACAAACATTATTTCCTAATTTTGCAGATTTCTTCATCTGAGCTCAGAAAACACCTTCTCTCGTTGGCTTTGAGGTTTGACACTTTTTTCCACTCACATCCTGAAGAGACAGCGACAAGGTGAAACGTGAGAAGTGTATAAAGCATTTTCAAGGATTCCCCATCTAATTTGCCTTCTCAGTTCCAAGGAAACAATGCCATGCACTTCACTTCCCTAAGTATTTATTCTGTGCTACCAAATGACTAGAAATGGGAAGCGATGCGAGGAGTCCAGAGAGGTGGGAGATAGGGACCACACTTTTACAAAGCCTAGAACTGGGTT
Source organism: Gorilla gorilla gorilla (assembly GCF_029281585.2). Taxonomy (NCBI): domain Eukaryota; kingdom Metazoa; phylum Chordata; class Mammalia; order Primates; family Hominidae; genus Gorilla; species Gorilla gorilla. The sequence goes on from NC_073224.2 coordinate 176,990,903, forward strand.
GATTTTTTTTTTTTACGGTGGCAAAATATACATAACATAAAATTTGCCATTTTAAGCGTTACAGTTCAGTGACATTAACCACATTCACATTGTTCTACAGCCATCACCAACATCCATCCCCAGAACGCTTTCCGCTTCCTCAACTGAAACTCTATGCCCATTAAACATGAACTCCCCATTCTCCCTTCCCCAACCCCTGGTGACCACCATTCTACTTTCTGTCCCTATAAATCTGACTACTCTAGGTACTTCATATAAGTAGAATCACACAATATTTATCCTTTTGTGACTGGCTTATTTTATATAGTATGTTTTCAAGGTTCTTCCATGTTGAAGCACGGAGGACATGGTTGATTTTAAGCATGCGAATGTTGAACCAATGGACACACCAAATCTCAGGCAATCAACCAAGAGGCAAATGCATATCCACATTCACTTGTGGTTGTTTTAAGGAAATTTGACTCTAAGCTGCAGCAATAAATCCCATGCATTTATTTAGATCCTGCTGTGTGCAAAGGCCCGTGGGCAGCTGAAGCAGAAGTAGACACTGCATTTCAAGGATCTGAAATCCAGTCCAGGAGACATAGTGTGCAGATTCAAATCCAGGTATTAAGTGCTAAGTAACTTTAGGGTACAAATGAAAAGGCGAACAGGAGTTTAAGAGAGGTCATTTCAGGCAGAGGTGATTGTGGAAGACATGAATGTTAGTGGGAATTTGAAGGTTGGGTAGAATTTAGTAAAAAGGAATGGCCTAGATAAAGAAAACATTCCAGACTGGCATGGGGTGAAAGCATGTTTGATAGCCGACTGTCTTTTTCACGATTTCATCCCAGTGCCTGGTACCACAACAAACATGTGCCTCATGAATCAGTAAATGCAGAGCCCAGAGGTGAGAAAGCCCAAAGTGAAATTTGGAAACAATGGGTAGATGGTCTGGCTTGAGAAGAGGGTCCCTAAAAAATGTTGGTAGAGATCAGGATGTGGAAAAACTTTGTCAGACTAAGAAGCTTGAACTTTATCCTGAGGAAAATAGGGAGGCGTTGAAGGTGGTTGATCAGGACAGTGACTATTCCACTCTTTCTAATCATAGGTGCACCAGAACACGAACACCCCCAGAGAAGCTTAAAGTGACCATAGCTGGGTAATGGAATACAGCCATCTTCATCAGGTTTATGCAGATAGGGCAACATCTTGTTTGGAAGTATCATTTTTTGGAAGCATTGTAAAGTGACAGTAGGTGGAGGAAGCTGCTAGCCAACAGACTAGGGAGGACAACATCCCAGTAATCACAAACAAGGGCAACAATGTAGCTGTGGAGGTTAAGAGGAAACAGGCAGATCTTGAGGCCATGGTTGGAGAGAGGATTACTAAACATGTAGGGATCTTGAAACTCCTGGAGGACAATCAGAAGCCAGAGACAAGGACAAAGGTCAGGACTGATTGATCTCAGTGGCCAGTGAAGGAGGTTTAAAGGAAAAGAAGTTTTTTGCCTTGTAGAGTGTGAGGTTGGAATGAGAGACCAGGCTTCCCTATTCAAAAGAGAAGCAGAGCTTCAGGGTTAAATAGCTAGAGAGATTTGATCTGCAGCAAGGCAAATGTGGATGGTGGAAAGGCATAGAAATAAATGAAGGTCATGAGAACCCAAGAATTATGGGGAGGAGAAATGAGAAGAGAGGAAGGGAGGGCTGGGGAGGGGGACAAGGGAGAGGAGAGGAGGAGACTGACTTTGCACTTAACAGAAACTCACTTCAACTGGTTTAAACCAAAAAGGGGCATTTATTACAAGGTCACAGGGATATTTCATGGAACCCAAAAGGGCAGCCAAGATTGAAAGAAGAATGGAACCAGGAACTGGAGAGTTGTCCAGAACTAGCAATTACTCTCTTTTCTCTTTCCCTCTCCAACGCCACCTGCACTCTCTTCTCTGCCTCTACACCTACTTTATTCTTGGCTTTCTCCACTATGCAGTCAGAGGGTCACACCTCTGAATGCATAGAGGAGTCAGCAGGGTTACATCTTTGCATGCAAAAGACCAGCAGAAACTAAGCAGTGGCCCTGAATCCAATTCCAAATGTCCAGGGGAGAATGCATGATTGGCCTCTTATCTAGGTTTAGGGTTCTCCTGGATTCCATCAGCCACAGGTGGGAGGTGGGGGTGGAGGGACATGGTGTAAATATGGCTCCTGAGCTCCACTCCCACGTGAGAAGGGCAGCTTTGAAAAGCAGATCCCACAGAAGGTACAGACCGAACCAAATCAGGCAGGAGCCGTGAAACCCTACCGTGTAAGAAAGGACTGAAAGCATTGCAGCTGTTTCCTCTAGAGAAGAGAAGGCTCTAGCAACCATGAAAACAGTCTTCCGGTAGCTGAAAAGGTGCCTGCAGATGTGTGCATGATTCTGTAGGGGATGAGGTGGCCAATTCAGCAGAGGAAGGAGAAGCATGCTGCCAGTTCTGCAGTGGGCTGTTCTGGGAGCAGCAGCCTCCCCCAGGTGCAAGGGGAAGCAGAGCTATTACTCCCTTAGCAGCAGGTGTTTAGAGTGGGAATTCCAGCCTTGAGGGAAGTCACATGCATGACTCCCAGGCTTCTTTCAAAGCTAAGGTTTTGTGATATTTCTTCCTAATCCCTCCACTCCTGCCCCACCTCCTCCTGTCTCCTCTCTCTTTTATTTTATCAAGTCAAATCAGGGGCTTCTATTTGGAGAGGACATCAGGAAGCCCAGGAGTGTCCTAAAATTAGATGCAAAATTGTAGTGGGGAGAGTTAGGACATACATGTAGATTTCTCAGAGAGAGGGTTCAGTCAAGGAGACCATGACCAAGAAGAGGGTGAAAAGCAATGACTGAAAAAGAAGGGCTTTGAAAGGCAGCTTACAGTACTAGTGAAATAGAGAAACAGAGATGGAAGTAGGAAATACAACTCAAAAAAGGAGAAGTCAGACATATTTTCTGAATACTAGTATCTAACAGCTGCTATGATCAAATTTCAAGTTTAATTTTGAGCTACCTGGCAGCCAGAGAAACCTAGTTTGTATAGCTATGAGAAGCAGCAGTCCATCAAGAGCAATGAAGCTATTTCTAACCCTGACTTCTAAAAGAAATTTCCCTTCAAGCCAAAAATATCATAAAAGTAAATATAACAATTATAAAAGTAGTAACTATTATATTAGTATAACTACTATAAGTATTATAGTATTAATTAGTATAACTACTATATAACTATTACTATTTTATTACTATTATCACTATTACTATTAATTCAAAAGTAATAGTAATTACTGTTTATTCAGAATTACTTTGTGGCAGGCACGAAAGTAATTTTGTAAAGTAATGTGGCAAGCACATTATATATACTATTTCATTGAATCCTGACAGTAATCTATTAAGTAGGCACTATTCTTAAACCCAAATTACCAATGAGGAAATTGAGGCACAGCAAGGTGGACAGACTTGTGCCTACATTTTCAGAGTTGGCAGAGAGGACACCCAAGCTGTGCCTGCCAGACCCAAGGGTCACACTCTTAGACACTATAAGTAACACAAATCTTTAAAAAGAAAAGGAAAGGGCCGGGCATGGTGGCTCATGCCTGTAATCTCAGCCCTTTGGGAGGCCGAGGTGTGCAGATCACTTGAGGTCAGGAGTTCGAGACCAGCCTGCCCAACATGGAGAAACCCCATCTCTACTAAAAATACAAAAAATTAGCAGAGTGTGATGGCGGGCCCCTGTAATCCCAGCTACTCAGGAGGCTGAGGCAGGAGAATCACTTGAACCTGGGAAATGAAAGTAGCAGTGAGCAGAGGTTGCGCCACTGCCCTCCAGCCTGGGCGACAGAGCGAGACTCCATCTCAAAAAAATAAAAATAAGAAAAGAAAAATATCACCTGTGGCCCATACCCTCAATCAGCTTTTAATCTAGCTGGGAGTAAAGACGTGCACAAACAAAACATTAAAAGTAATAACTTTACCATCTTTGAGAATCTACAATGGTGGCTTTATTTTGGCTGCTTTGTATTATATGGGCTTTTCCTCGATTTTCCAAACAACGCTAAGAAGTATGTACTGTCGCCCCTCTGTTACTGAAGACTAGTCCTATCTGGGTCAAGTTCAGACTGCTCCACCTGGCTTTCAAAGTCCTGTATAATTTGGATTTTTCTACCCAACATAATTTTCCACCACTGCCCCAAAGGAGGCAGCACATACCAAATGAAAAAGCATGGAATCCCATCCAGACTCTGCCACTTTCTCGCTCTGGGACCTTGAGTGAGTTGCTTAGCCTGTCTGAGCTTCTAGTTTCCTCAATCTATAAAATAAGAATAATGATGACTACTCTTCAAGATCTTAAAAGAATGCAAGATTTAAGAATAAGAGTATATTATGCAGGGATCACAAGACAATTTGAGGCGGGGAGGAAGGGACCAGGTAAGAGAGGCTCCAGTAGTGATATGGTTTGGCTGTGTCCCCACCCAAATCTCATCTTGAATTGTAGCTCCCATAACTCCCACGTGTTGTGAGAGCAACCCCATGGTAGAAAATTGAATCATGGGGGCAATTTACCCCATACTGTTCTCCTGGTAGTGAATAAGTCTCATGAGATCTGATGGTTTTATAAGGAGAAACCCATTTCGTTTGGCTCTTTTTCTGTCTCTTGTCTGCTGCCATATAAGATGTGCCTTTCACCTTCCGCCATGTTTGTGAGGACTCCCCAGCCACGTGGAACTGTGAATTTATTAAACCTCTTTTTTTCCCCCCCCCATAAATTACCCAGTCTCGGGTATGTTTTTATCAGCAGTGTGAAAACAAACTAATACGGGTAGTGATCTATGTATTCATTTCTTCATGCAGTCAGCAGACATTTACTGAGTCTCAATGGGCTTGCATCTGTGTTAGGCACCAGAGATCCAAAATGAATGTGCTTGGGGAACTTGCAGTCTACTGGGAGCAGATGGGGGCATGTTTAAATAAGGACAGTGCCTTGCATAGTGAAAAGTGGGTAGTGATGAAGGTCTGGAACGGACAGAAGTGTGAAGAGAGAGAGTGTATGAGCAAAACTTTATTGGAAAGGCTGACAAGACTAGGTATCTGAGTAGACTCATGATGAAGGAAAAGATGAAGAAAAGTCTGGGTGGTGGAAACTGAGATAGGGAAGTTGGTTTGATATGGGATAGCTTGAGTTTGAGGTGGTGTGAGACATCTTTGTAAAAAATACCCAGTTGGCAATGACATGGACTGGCACTGGGGTGTGAAACAGGACACCTAAGTTTAGGAATAAGGACTAATATTGTGACCATTGCAGTCATTAAAATGGCGAGCTTTCTGAGGAGTTGTATTAAGATTGAAGAGGAGACAGACAGTTTCATATGCATCAAAACTAACAGCAAGCTTACCTTTTTAGCAAGTGTTAAAGGCATGCTACTGGGCTATTTGATCTATGTCCTGTTCTAAAATTTCTGTACCAATCTGGGTAATATCAGTGCTTTGTCAATAAGGACACCCTTGATGGCATGAGGAGGAGGAGGAGACAGCAAAGAAAGGGAATAGTCAGAGAGGCAGGAGAGAAGAAAGGTGATTAGGAATTGTGCAATATCCCAGGAGTCATTGTCAGAGAGACAAGAAGATCAAGGCAGTAGCTGAAATTTTTATTTATTATTCATTTATGTATTCATTGTTTTGTTTTTTGGGGTTTTTTTTTTTAAGACAAGGCCTCGCTGTGTCACCCAGGCTGGAGTGCAATGGTGCAGTCATAACTCACTGCAGCCTTGAACTACTGGGCTCAAGATGACCCTCCCTCCTCAGCCTTTCACGTAGCTGGGACCACAGACATGCGCCATCACACCCAGCTAATTTTTTAAGTTTTCTAGAGATGGGGGTCTCACTTTGTTGCCCATGCTGGCCTCAAACTCCTGGGCTCAAGCGATCCTCCGCCCTTGGCCTCCCCAAAAGTTGGAAGTACAGGCATGAGCCACCATGCCCAGCCAATTTTTTTGTTTTGTTTTGTTTTTGTTTTTGTTTTTGTTTTTGTTTTTGAGATGGAGTCTTGCTCTGTCGCCAGGCTGAAGTGCAGTGCCGCGATCTCGGCTCACTGAAACCTCCGCCTCCCGGGTTCAAGAGATTCCCCTGCCTCGAGTAGCTGGGTCTACAGGCGTGCACCACCACGGCTGGCTAATATTTTATATTTTAGTAGAGAGGGGGTTTCACCATGTTGACCAGGATGGTCTTGACTTCCTGACATCGTGATCTGCCCTCCTCGGCCTCCCAAAGTACTGGGATTACAGGTGTAAGCCACCGCGCCCGGCAATTTTTTTTTTTTTTAAGGATAAGAAAAAGCAAATTTTCTTCAGCAACAAATCAGAGAGAGAGAGAGAGAGAGAGAGAGCCCTATCTGTAAAGAAAACAGTGAGACTGTCGTGGGTTAAGGAAACTGTTAGTAAAGACAAAATGGAGGTAGTTGGCATAAATGGCTCGCCTGAGAAATCCCACAAAGTAAGGAGAGACACAAAATAGGGGGTAAATGGGTCATCAGGGTCAGGTAAATGGTTGTTTTCAACTGAGAGAAATCTCCTCCTTTGAGAAAGATGTTTTAATGTGGGGTACAGGGCACGTTCTAGAACCTACACCCAGTAGGCTCAATCTTCTTGTGCAAGATTAAATCAGGAAGCTTCTGACCGAAGCACATGAAAGAGAAGTATTCTTAATCCTGGGCAGTAAGTTGAAGCTTGACAGTAAGAACTCTTGGGGGCCAAATCTTCATAGTTATTTGTCTCTCTTGCCGGACAGCAGGAACAGAGGGGAAAAGGGAGGGGTAGTGATCTGGGTTTCGGATTGACACCTGTCTGGAGCAGTACTGAGAATCTGGAGTGTGGGCACAGTTAGGAGTCCAGGCTGGAGGGTGAGAGCTTCAGGGGGATGGATGCAGTCACTGGAATGAACTCGATGAAGAAGGAGGTTTGAAGATTGTGGTCTAAGGGAGCTTCAGGAGGACTGGGGGGAATTGATGGCTGTATTAGTTTCCTTGGGCTGCCTTAACAAAAGGTGCAAACCTAGTGCTTAAACAACAGAAATTTATTCTCTCATAGTTCTGGAGGCCAGAAGTCTGAAATCTAGGAGCAATCGCTCCTTCTAATGGCTCTAAGGGGGAGCCGTTCCTTGCCTCTTCCACCTTCTGGTGGCTGCAGGCGCCCCTCGGCTTGTGCCTGCGTAACTCTAGTCTCTGCTTCTGACTTCATCGCCAGAAATCCTTTGTGTGTCCCAAATCTTCCTCTACTTTTCTCTTATTAGGAACAATTGTCATTGGATTTAGGGCCCACCCAGATAATACAGAATGATCTGATCTCTATATCCTGAAATTAATTACATCTGCAAAAAACCCTTTTCCCAAATAAACTGGATTTCCCTAGTTTCTTATGCATCAAAACCAACAGCAGGCTTATCTTTTAGCAAATGTTAAAGACATGCTACTGGGCTCACTTGTTCTATGTCCTGTCCTTGAATTTCTGTACAAATATGGATAATATCAGTGCTTTGTCAATAAGTACAGCGTGTTCCATCCGCTGCCACCTAACTCTTAACAAGCTATCTGAGCGGAGGTGCTTGTGTGAAGGTGACACTTGCCCTCACCAATGTCATCTAAGGAAATACCCATCTTCCCTTAAGTGTCTCTCCTCCCTGCCTTCACATATCAGTGCACTATAAATGATGATGAGGAGGGTTTGTAAATCAAGAAAAAGGCCCTGTTTTCAAGCACTCCTTAATTAGGTAGGATGGATATGGCATCCCAGTTCATTTGGACAGGACAGTGGGGAACCGTTCCATCTCCTGGATGTCCCCACCTGGGTCCCGCAGTGTTCCCAGGGTGACTGCTCTGTGTAAGGAGTTTATAACTTAGCTTCTTATTCCTTATGTCAAGATCGATAGGAATATTGTGCAGATTGAGTCCATTACCAGGTTTTACAAAACGGTTTGGAGATTCAACATGGAATTAAAATTTCTGTTTAATTATTTATACCTCACCTTGTTCTGAAAACAATTCAAGGTTCCTTGTCAGATTATATACAGTAGATCAGGGAAGAACAAATTAGAAATTGATGAGAAAAAAAGATGTAGGACTTGGAACCTGAAACTGAGCCAGGAGTGAGACTGTAACGCAGCAATGCATACCACAAAGTTCTGTCTGTTCACAATGGGTGGGATTCACATTTGGGATCAGAGAGCTCTAACAACCAGTGCAAAAAGGGAAACCTGATCAGTCACAGCATTTACAGCATCCAACAGACAATATGCCCACAGGCCGAGTTCTTAGGAGAAGCCCAGTTAATCCTGAACTGAGAAAGACAGGAATTTCACCCAGGGTTCCTCATAATGAGGCTACTCTGTGATGAAATAAAGAGCATTCCAATAAAATGCCCACAGAAGTGATGCCTTCTGTACAGGTCTATTCCTTCGTAGAAATTTGCAGCATCAACAGCCCACCAAAGGGGAAGACAATAAAAGCAATTCTTTGTGGGTCAACATGATGTAACCAACACAGTGCTGGCCTGGCTTAAATTAGAACTCAACTTTGGGGAAGGTTGACAGGTGGAAAATGTGGCTGGAAGAGAGAAGTGCTGACTTTAGGTCCCATTCCTCACTATTTAATATGTTGCCATGTGGGACGGTGATAAGAACTTAGGCTTTAGATGGAGATAAAGTGAATTTGATCACCACCACTTAATAAGCTGTGTGTTCTTGATGTATCTGCACCTCGGTTTATTCATCTATACAATGGGTGAAAAAATCCTTTTCATCAAGATCGTTGTGAGTGAAAGGCAATGTAGATGCAGTGCCCAGCACAATGACTGGAACAGAACAAGTGTGTGATAAAGAGCAACTACAAAGCCTTCTGTCATGTCCTCAGGTGGTATAATCACCTTGGACAAGGTGAATTTCTTGGGCCTCAGTCTTACCTTCTGGCAAGGTATTGTAGAATGGGTATTTCTTGAAATCCTTTTCATCTCTGGCATTCTATCTCATGACTCTATGACATTTAAGATATAACTTTACATCAAAGAACATGAATACTAAAATTATGTTGTTGCTTTTATACAAATACTCCCCCTTTTTATTTTTTAAAGACAGAGTCTTCCTCTGTCACCCAGGCTGGAGTGCAGTGGCATAATTTTGGCTCACTGCAACCTCCACCTCCTGGAATCAAGCGATTCTCCTGCCTCAGCCTACCCGAGTGCCACCACGCCTGGGTAATTTTTAGTATTTTTAGTAGAGATGGAGTTCCGCCATGTTGGCCAGGCTGGTCTCTACCTCCTGAGCTCAAGTGATCTGCCTGCCTCGGCCTCCCAAAGTGCTGGGATTACAGGCATGAGCCACTACACCTGGCTAATACTCCCCATTTTAACAAAAGTCAGTATCATATGTGTGTTCTTAGACCTACTATAAAAGTGTGATAACTTCCAATAGTTCATTGTCGTACAATATAATCACAAGAAAGACAAGGTGGTGGGAAAGTCATAAATGCAGGTAACCAACACATTCCTTCAATGCCTCCCCATTGCCTACTGGATAAAATCCTGTCTTCTTAGCAGGAAGCTCCAGGGTCTTCAGCATGTGGCCACTGCCCACTTCTGCTGCCTTGGCCCTGACCTGGTCCTTTTCATGGTGAACCTTCAGTCTTAATGAACTGGTCGTGATCCAAATGCACCCAGTTTTCTTAAACTATATTTTACCCAAGCCAATCCCTATGTTTCAAATGCTTCACCCCACCCCTCCCAATGGCTTCCAGAAATCCACAAAAGAAGTTTCTAGATGGTTAATACTAACTCCTAATTTATCTTCTCTGGAAGATAGAGTGTCAAGGAGCAAAAATATTATTTAAGTTAATTTTTTAAACTTTGCTATGGTTTCCATTTGTCATTATTCCTTTGGCAATACCTATGATTTCTTAAATACGAAGTGCCAGGCACTGTCTTACATACATTATTTTTTCATTTCTTGCAACATTCTTGAGAGGTAATAACAATCCCCATTCTACAGATGAGAGAACAGAGGTTAAAGGAAGCTAAGATATTTACCCAAGACAGAACAACTAAGAGCCGGGTGTGGTGGCTCATGCCTTTAATCCCAGCACTTTGGGAAACTGAGGCAGGAGGATCACTTGAGGCCAGGAGTTCAGGACCAGCCTGGGTATTATAGTGAGACCCCATCCTACAAAAACTACAAAAGTTAGTCAAGCATGGTAACATAGGCCTATAGTCCCAGCTACATGGGAGGGTGAGGTTGGAGGATCGCTTGAGACTGAGAGGTCAAGGCAGCAGTGAAGTGAGCCAAGATCTTGCCACTGCACCCCAGCCTGCATGACAGAGCAAGACCCTGTCTCAAAAAAAAAAAAAAAAAATGATGAGGGAGTTGGGATTCAACCCAAGCTTCTGAAACCAAAGTCAATGCCCTTTCTACCATACCTACTGCCTCCCCAAAGAGCAAATGGCATTTCCCACAAGGCTCTCTACCTGACAAGACAGATCAGACACATGGAGCATAGCGACTACTGAGGAAATGAAAGATATTTTGAAAGTTAATGTATTCTGTTTTCTTGGTTCCAGAGAGGATTATATCTAAACTATTTTTCCTAACATACATACACACACACACGAGTTTATCAAAATCAGTTGGCAGTATTTATGGCAGCCACATCAGTTTGTTCCTGGTATGTGCAAGAAGTGTAAGACATTGCCCGGCCCCGAAAGAGCTGATAACCTCACTGAGGAAAGAGGACATGGAGGCCCACGATTCCATTAGACAAAGGCACTGATGCTGGAAATCAGGTGCCGAATTGTGTGTTGCAAATTATAATGTAACTCACACTACAGAGGAGGCTGGTCCGGAACCCAGTCTGGAAGCAGAACAGGTAGGGAACCTGCCCAAAATATGAGCAGGGCATCAGAACAAAAAGGATAATCCCTCCAACCCAAAGAGAAAACCCAAAAAGAATGTAATTATAAAAAAGATAACAGATCTGTCCAAAGAAAGCAGGATATATTAACTTATGAGATATAAGTCTTAGTTCTATTTGTTCTGCTATTTCTATAAATTTTGCATTGAAATAGAAAACACAAACTGAAATTAGAAGTGCCATCTTAAGGTGTAACCTTCCACTATTGTGTCTGAGTTATTCAAGCCTTTCCGCACCCATTTTAGTGGCCTGCGCATGCACTGTTTTTAGATAAGGGGTTTATTGAGGGTCTCCTTGAAGTGCCAAGGAGCTGGTGAGGCACTGGGAACCCAGCAGTGAACAAAGGAAACGTTGTTTTGAGAAAATCACTGGTGAGACCCCCCAGAATCTGGCCTCTGCAACCCCTCCTATCTCCACTCCTACTTCTGAACCCCTGGTTCACTCTGCTGTAAACACATGGGTCTCCTGGCTGCTCCATGAACAGCCCCGGCAACCGCACACCCCACCACTGTGCTGTTCCCTGGGCAGATACCTGCGTGATGCCCCCGCTCCTCCGTCAGAGTTTGGCCCAATTGTCACTTGATTACGGAAGCCAGTTGTAACTCTCACTCCTTGCCTCTTTCCATGCTTATCTCTAGAGAGCTAATCATCATCTAGCCCACCAGATGGTTTTCCTGCTTATTTTTTTATTGTCTGTTCTTGACACTGGAATGTAAGTCCCAAGAGGACCAGAATCTTTGTTTTGTTCACTTGTATTGAAGAATTTATGTTAAAGCTCACTTGGGTTGAAGAACATTAATTTGGATTGAAGAGCACCTAGCACCTTATGAGTGCCAAATAAACATGAATTGAATGCAAGATCTTTATAGAATCTTAGAGTTCTCCAAATGACAGGGTCTGGAAAATTTTCCTAATGTCTTAGAGGAAAGATTCCTAAAACCATAAGGATCTGTTCTTTGAAATGACATCGATGAAATAAGGGGGAGTCCCCTGGGACAATCTGACTCAGGGAATGAGAACAGGCCTCAATTAGCTGTTGGGACCAGCCTGGGGCCTCCTTTAAGTTGTAGAAATCCAGAAGTCAAATCATTAAATCAACTATAGACCTACCATGTGCAAAGGAGCTGTGGCCATAATCTGACCTGATTTCCCACATGTCACCAATTTTATTTCCATTCCCAGACTCCTGCCTCTACCTCCCAGCATCCAAACTCACAACAGACACCTACCAAAGCTACATATTGATGACAGAGCTGGAAAGGCATCCTGAACTGGGTAGGGAGGGAGTGGTGGAGTGCCCCAGGTGCCACCAAACTCTATTTTTGTAGTATAGAAGGCAAGCTAGTGATAAGGCCCTCAGGTCCCGATCTTAGCTGGCCCCATGACATAGGGAATGAACTTGGCTTCTTCGTGCCATGTCCCTGGATAAGAAGACAATCGCTTACATTCCCTAATTCAAAGTAGTAAATCTCTTAGCCTGACATTCATATATTAACTTGTTTGGGTGATGTGGGAAGACCATATTAGGTTGAACCATGGAGTTGGCCATTCTTGTACATGGAAAACGATCCAACAGCGGTAATTCCATATGGTTCATGAAGAAAATGGAAAACTATGATTTAGCTAACATTGGCTCAGGTGGGTGTGCTTTTCAAACATGGAACCAGTGGTTCATTGGTCCATGCTCTAACTCTACAATTGAACTAAGCTCCCAGAAGGTGATAATTACTAACATTTATCAAGTGCGTTTGGGTCGGAAGCACTTTCACTAAAACCATTTTATCTGATCCTAAAATGAACAGTTAACCCCCACATTCATCTTACAATCAACTAACAAACATTAGGCACCTTCCAATTCACAAATCAGTCAAAAAACTGTGACCTACGAGCCAAATTTACCTACAACATGTTTTTGTACAGCCCAGAAGCCAAGAATGGGTTTTACATATTTAAAGGTTTTATGAACCCACACACATACACACACAAGAATGTATGACAGAGATCATATGTGGCCAGCAATATCTAAAATATTTACAATCTGGCCCCTTTACATACGAAGTTTGCCAGTCCTGTTCTAGATGCCAGGCACCGTACCAGGCACACTTAATATGCTAACGCAATATGGTGAGAGTGAGCAGGCCTTTTAAGCTTCAGGCACAGTTTGGCACTGGTGTTGGGTGTGGCTACAGCAGGGAAAGAACTCAGAAAGCAAAGGTTCTGGTCCCTGTTCTGTGTCTCACTCTTGCCATGTAACCTAGGATAAGCTCCCTACACTTTCTTAAGCCAGTAGCTTCTTCTATGATACGAGCTGTTAGAAAGAAACTTCCTTTTACTATGAGGCTATCAATTCCTTAGAACTAGCCCAGAGGCCCAGAAATGAGGACATGTATTCTAGTTTGAGGGCTTTTGAAAATCATGATGACCCAATTACTTTTCTTCTTCTTGTAAATTTAAGAATAACTTTAAAGTGCTAAAAGGACAAGGGACAAGAATAGGGAGGCAACAGATTGTGAGGGAAAAAGGAACACATCTTCCAGACAGGAAATCAAGGTGTGTCATCTCTGTTCTAGGTGACAAAGGTAGAATTGCCATTTGAGGGGGTCAGAATATTGTTTTTAAGCAGAAAGTAGTTTTCCATGTTTGAACATCCAAATGCAAAAAGAAAAATACCAGCACTATGGACCAAATACAAAGAGGGGAGGGGGAGTAAATTTTAAAAATGCTCATGGCAATGAAAAACTGTAACTTCCAATGTGAACCAATTCATTGAGGCCTTAACATTCATTTGTTGGGAATGGAGGGGGCAGTAAAATCTGCCGTCAGAGCCATCTGGGGAGCTGCAGGCTGGAAAGGTCAGCTTTGGCTAGGGATGTGCAACTCCTCGACTTTGTTAAAATGATGGTATTCGACAGAAGTTACATCTGAGGTCAAGTGACCGCAATAACAGGGGACAAGGAGCGCTCTCAAATCATTCTCAGGAATGAAAATGACATGAAACTGACATAATATCTGAGGTGAGATGAAACTCAAATCCTCAGCAGCTGAACACTTCACCTACTGATGGGCAGCCTGACCCTCACCAATCTCATAATCATACCTGTGTCAAGAGGGGAACAGTCTTCAGCAACACAAGGCGCAGCTCCTGGCGTTTTGGAGGGGAGAGAAGGCTTTGTCTCTGTTTCAGAAATGATGTTAAAAGTTTCAATACTCAGCTTTAAACCTTTCAAATCAATGTCTTATTAGAAAAATTGGATTCCACCTACATGCATAGAATCTCTTCCCTTATGTAATTTCTCTCAGCTCTAGGTATTTCTTGCCTGGCATTTTCAGCGATAGAAGCTGTGTTTTAGTTCAATGACTATCTTCATGTTATTTAAAGCTTCAACCCAATTCCATTCAAACTGTAAGGGAAGTCTCTAATCTGGGTTAATCATCTAGTTTCAAAACTACCTTAGGGGATGGAGGATGGGTTGGGAAAAATGATGACTGATTATAAACTCTTTGCCCCCCAATACGACATATGAAAGGAGGGTGGCCTAGAGACTGTTGAATATGCTAACTCCTAGTAAAGGACTGGAGAAAAGGAAGCCCATACTACATTTGAATTTAAAGTGAGTATTAAAATTAAAACCCCAAAAGGAGAAATATTACATTTAGTCAGCTGTTACAAAAAATACTTCATGCTCTATCATCTTCCTTGTAATTGCTCTAATAGGAGGTTCAGTGTGGTAGACTTGTATTCCCAACTATTGGCGTGATGAAAAGAAGTTTTGGTGTCTATTTATTTTTTCCTGAAAAGAGAGAAGGGGACTCAAGGTGTGGCCCATTTACATAAACACAACTGCCCTGTCTTCGGAAATGTGCCCTGATTTCTTCCCTGCCAATACATTTAGGCACCCCAAAGCCAATAAATACAGTTGTCAGCAAGGGGATGAATCAGCATGTATTTAAATCAAAGACAGCAGTGAAAGACTACATTAGTTCTGTTCCCAGGACCTGTCAAACCACAGAAGAGATTAAACATCTGACCCTCTTCATCCCCAACATTGTTCCACAAGAGACATTTCTGTCACTATTCCTGCCACTTGGCTTTCAAAGATGCCACAATGCCTAGGGCGACCTCTGCTACATTTCAGTGTTGTTTATTGATTTCTGACCCAGTGCTTAATAGTTTTCCCAGTCCCCCTGAATGGCTTTTGTAAGCAATGGGGTTTGTACATCTGACCGATCAATACCTTTTATATTTACAATAAAATTGAAACTGCTTCTGCTGGGGGCGCAGCCCAGCATTTGTCATCCTTCAGCGAGGGAAAACTATGTCATTATCTGAATTAAAACATTTATTTCTGATTAAGAGAGTGTCCTATCTCATTAATTTTTCCCTTTCCAATAGGATGGGAATAGAACCCTATTGATTTTTGCACTTTTACACATCTCCACTGCTGGGAAGATAATTGAGAAGTTAGCCAGAATAAATGAAGTTTCGAGTCTAGTGAGCCAGCCAATACCTTCCAAATTCAAGGTGTTTTTGTGAAGCTGGATTTTAATTTGTTGGCAAGCTGAAGCAGTGGGACTTATTCGGCTGAGTAAATTGGATTAAGAGTAGAATCGGCTCGAAGCACGTCTTGGGGAATGCTGAGGGCCTGGTTCCCCCTGGACAGCCAGAGCCTTGCTTTAGATTTATGCTAAGACAGCTTCCAAATTGCCCTCCTTCGAAATCCAGCTCGCTTCAGGAAGTGTGGATCACTGACCCAAAAGCCTACTAACTTGTGTTTCCCTTCCTCACGCCTGTGGCCTTAAAAACAACCAAGATCTAATCAGAGGTTGAACTAGACCTTCAGATTGTCGGCACCAATTGATTACACTTTATTAGAATAATGGAACTAAATCCAAGCTTCATTAAAAGGAATTCCCTCCGCTTGGAACCCTTTCTTCCGCAAACCTTTCAATTATAAGCCCTTACGGCACACATAGGGAATACTGCTCACTTTGATACTTTTCTCATTAGGAATTAAGAGTCATTTGTTCTTATTTCCATATGCAAAGCCCAAGCCTTGTCTCCTCCTAGAAAGGACAGAAAATGCACAGCCTCTAGGGTTACAAGGACACAGGGTCTGCAGAGAAATTAAACCAGAGCTATCTTTGTTAATGTCTTAATTTGTTATCTTCTCCATAATTTATTTGTCACTGGTCCATTACTTTTAACATTCACATTCACTTCTATGTATCTTTAATCCCTCTAGGAAAAACAGGTTGCATCCTTGCATTAAAGGAGAATGGGAACCAGGCTAGAGCCAAAGATCTTCCAGGTTAGAGCCAAAGATTCTTCAAGGGAAAAAATTTACTAAATGCCTTCCCTGGTGACCTGAAAATAGAGATCTGCCAAGAGAAGAGCTCATCTAAAAACAAGACTGAGAACTTGAGTTCATGTTTAGAATGCCGCAGCTTGAGAGGAATGTGAAGATCATGTTTCCTCTTAGAAGTATAAAGAAGTTCTGAAAATTAAGGAAATTGTTTATAGAGAAAAGACTTCAAATTGGATTTATGTGACATAGGACAGCCTGAATTTGGCGGGGGAGGGGGCGGTGGTGTGTGTGTATAGACCAAAAAGAAGCACTTCAAGAAGGCCCTAGTTACCAAAAAAAAAAAAAAAAAATGCAACACAGCAGATTAAAAATGCTGTGGAAGTGAAGAACTTAATTTCTGACTGCATTTTAATGCATGGTCCAAAGTACCAAAGTATGCAAAGGTTGAATACATTCATCACAAACAGTTCTGTTTTCTCTCTTTACACCAATGAGGAATTACAGGATTACCAATGACCTTCCTCCCAATGAAGCTCTGTAATTATGGTCATTTATTATACAACTGAGATGAATGGATGAGATTTACATAGAATAAAAATATTATTTAACAGCTGCGTTATTGATGTGTGAAGCATAATTTTAATTTATTTAAATGCTATAAATATATTGGTAATGTATGCTTTTCAAATTAACCTCCTGAACCACACACTGGCAAAACTTCAATTAATATTGCACTAAAATCTATTTTCTCATGTTGTGTGGAACCATGTATGGCTAAAAATCCATACTGCTATGATCCCCAGCATACTTTACCAGTGTATTTTACTTCCTCCTTGATTCACGATTTCAGTTTGAAATTGAATTTCAATTGGAATCATTTAGAAAAATATATCTTCTCTTAAACAAAATATCGCTATTTAACTTTAAAATGGTTTTTACTATAAATTACAAATGCAATGATTTGAGGGGAAATTCTATATATTTATGTTCATTTGACATATTGCAATATTTTTAAATATTGGGTATGTTTCCATTGAAATGATAAAATGGGAAAAACATTTAAACCAACAGCTCTATCTAATTTACTTAGCATATTAGCATAATCTCAATAAGCCTGCAAAAAAACCACTAGCTATACATTATGTTGAATCACTTGATACTGAAAGCATATTGTATGTCTATATGTGGAGATAGACTTACGTATTTTACTTCTGGATTTATCTCTTTTGTATTCTGTCCATTTGCTCCTGGTTGTCATTATTCCATGCTCATCGACAGAAGAGTTATAGTTTGCAAAAACCTATCAGGTAGGCTGGACACTAGATAATTGAGGTGATGATCAGCCTCGGCAAAAGACAATTGATAGTGATAGTGTCAGAGGCTGCACCTAACAAGATCCGTACCCTTTGTCTCCTTTAGCCTTTCTCTGGAATGGACCGAATATGGAATAACATGGACATGTCTGATGCACATCTGGAGATGGGACGGCAGCGCATAATATTTCCTGGAACTGCGAGACGATGGGGTTGTCTTTCGACATCAAGGCAGGTTATTAAATAGAAGTGTGAACTATTAAGAGATGATCTTGACCCTCAATACATTTTTATCAAAGTCAAAAAATATTTGACACCACTGAACAGCTTATCACAGGCACAAAAGGGGAAATGCTTTATTATGGAAATGTGTACTATGTTCTTCAAAACAGAAGAATCAAAATATATGCATTTTTAAATGAATAACAGCTTGTAGGACTCCCAACGATTAACAGCAGTTGTACATTAAGTATGCTCTGAAATGATATTTGTAAACTGGAGGGTTGACCAATCTTAGTGCGAACTTCCTAAATTAAAAATTAAATTTTAAATTAATTTTTAAAACAAGGATGATTTTAAGTTGCTTTTATGTTAACATGGATTTAACAGAGCTTTTCCTAAGAGGCTTTTCAAATGCACTCTTATTTCTATTAAGGGCTGGAATTCTATGGGGGTGAAGGAGATTTTAGGATACATATGGAAGCTTGTAAACAGAGATTTTTCCCCCACAGACTCTAAGGCACCTTCTAGATTTTTAGTAGACAGCTACCCTAGCCTCTCAGGTTGTTTTCCTTATAAACTGATCACCTGTTCCTGCCTTTTTTAAAACTGAGGGACCATGATAACTCTACACCTTCTACCTTCCCATATATTTATGAGTTTAAAACTGCATATTGTAACATCCTAATTGCAGTGGCAAAAACTAATGTAGCCCACTGACAATGGACTTAGGCCAGAAAGGATGAAAAAGTCCTAGTTTTGCATGGCTATTAAACACCCTATAGTCTATATAAAAATATGCCAAGTTGAGGCTTCATAGTAATAAAATAGTATGGGTATTGCCCTCAATCCTGGCTGAATGAGCAATGCCCCCGATTGGGTAATTGACAAACTACATACTGTAACACACTCCAGAATAGCCCTGCTTTTTCATTAGATTGAACAGTAGGTTAACTAGATAACTCTGCACTTGGCAAAATTACTTTCCACTGACTTCAAACCATCGTCTTTTCTCCGCAAGCTATTGCTCCCTGTGATATTTCCGCATTCTTCTCCCCAGCAGTGCACTTTCAAAGCCAGTTACATGCTAGGTCAGTGGTACTCAGATTCTTCTGTTTTACCTTTCCCCAGGGTCAATTGCCTTTGGGAGGGAACCAATATAGATTAACAGGAAAGATACACTGCCTGATTCATGGCATTTAGAGAGGCCTTCAAATGCTTACTGGCTCTTCTGGGACTGACGCCGTTTCAATCAGAATCCTGTCTTCAATTAGTAAATAATTCCAGTTCTGAAAATTTAGTCTTTTTAGACTAAATGCAAGCAAAAGACCTATCTTTAAAGATATAGGTATGTCATTCACTTTTTAAAATGCTAATAGATTGGAATGCATTGGGATACATTGTCCAGTGGACCAAGGCATTTGGAGTCCACGCAAGAATTTCCCAAAGCATCTGTTTTCTGCCTTCCCATCAGCGTGAGTCAGCATGGACAGCAACACCTTAAACAAAGCTCCAAAGCCTCTCTGCCACTCCTCGTATGCATTTGGGGAGGCGAGGCCTCCTCACTTAACACAGGGTATCAATTGATTTATAACAAAGTGATAGATGTAACTACTGTCATCGGAATTACACTAAGTTATAGCGACATGGTTTTCTGTTCCAGTAGCCACTCCCCATATGCACCATAACTCAACCCCTGAATGATAATAACACTATCTAGGAAATTTATATGCATGATTATAAATTAATTCTTTTTTTTTTTTTTTTTTTTTTTTTTTTTGGCTAGACCACCAGCAGCATGGACTTGTAATTTCCAAATAGCATTTATGGCATTAACTTGGGAATACTATCCATCAAGTCTGATGACAAATGTGGAAGATTATGGTCTTGCCCGCCACTGGCTCGAGCAGCCAACTGTGCTAGGGAGGCAAGAAGATGCAATAACAGAGAAGCTGGGTGGGGTGGCCAGTCTCCCAGGCAGCCTGCCTCAAAAACAGTGACAACAAACTGTGGAAACTTTCACTGTCAAAAAGAGGAGGGCTTCACCAGTGAGGTTTTGCAGACACAATCTAGACCCTGCTAATAATAACAACAGCTGCTTTTTAATCTGCTATGTGCCAGGTGCTCAGTATTCATTATCTCGAATCCTGCCTGTCATCCAGCAAGGTGGGTATTGTTATACCCATTTAATAGATAAAAAGACTGAGGAGCAAAGGGGTTGAGTGACTTGCCAGGAGCTGCTGAGTCAGGATTTGAATTCGTGCCTGTCTAACTGCAAAGAGAGAGGAGGTGCCACAGATCCAGGTTTTCAAGGTTGGCTTTTCCAAGCATTGCACGGAGTGACCGTCACCATCACCAACAATAAAAAGCATTTTGATTTGCTTAAAAGAAAATATAATCATTCTAAACAACTGGGAATAGTTGGTACCTCTAACAAAATACCATCTTATAAGGAGTTTAGCAGAGCAGCAGTTAGGAGCTTAGATTCTGGGGTTAGACCAACCTGGGTTTGAATCTTGAGCTGTTACCAGCAAGTCAGTTAACCTGGCTAAGGTTTGGTTGCCAGGCTTGTAAAAAAACGAGTGGGGCGGGGGGAATAACTTGTAAACATCAGTTGAAAATTTTAGTTTTAATGGTAGAGGAAGATGTTCTCACAGACTTAACATAACAAAAATTGCCTGGTCATGGTGGCTCATGCCTGTAATCCCACCACTTTGGGAGGTTGAGGCAGGAGGGTCACTTGAGCTCAGGAGTTAGAGACCAGCCTAGCCAACATAGTGAGACCTTGTCTCTATCAAAAATAAAAAAATAAAAAATAAAAAATTAGCGAGGTCTGGTGGCATGTGCCTGTAGTCTCAGCTACTTGGGAGGCTGAAGCAGGAGGATTCCTTGAGCTGGGGAGGGCGAGGCTGCAGTGAGCCGTGATCCTGCCACTGCACTCGAGCCTGGGTGACACAGCAAGACCCTGTCTCATAAATAAATAAATAAATAAATAAATAAATAAATAAATAAATGTCCCCTAATCATACAGGTAGACTGTTCCACAAACTCTTGGACCTTTTGGAAATTCTGCTATTCCTCACTGCCTTTTGCCCTCAAGACCTTAGAGGATCCTGTTAGGGAGGTGGGGGTTAGGAGGAAGTAGGGGAGAGGGAGAAGGAAGGGTGGGTTTGCAGAGCATCCCCAGTGCCTTTTCTAGAGGCTCTTGGCACATGCTGGGCAGCTCCCACTTTGTACTTAGAACAGGTGCTTTTTCTTGAGGATTATCAATCAGTATAATCCTCCTCCTCCTTCCCTCTCCTCCTCCTTCCTGATCCGCACACACAAACTAAACCCACATGCCTGACAAGTCCTTTTTTGACCATGAAGTTTAATACTGTTGGATTATGAAGCGAAAGGCTGAAAATAAGTCTAGAGGACAGTTCAAGGCCAGGGCCAGGGTCACTCTGTTGGGAAGAGCCTGGTTGAAGAAGCATAACGGAGTTAAGGATCCCAGGCAGAGAAAACAGAAAAACACATGAGTCCTCCTCACTTACAGTGACAGGGACAAACACTTGCACTCGCTCCTGCCTCCCTTCCTGCCTTAGGCTCTCCCTGCCCTAGCACAGTCTCTGCCAAGTTTCCAAATGACCAGCCTCGGTTTTGTAGCCCTCTCTTTAAAATCCTTAGTGTGCCGGGCGTGGTGGCTCACACCTGTAATCCTAGCACTTTGGGAGGCCAAGGCAGGCAGATGACTTGAGCTCAGGAGTTCAGGACCAGCCTGGACAACATGATGGAACCTCATCTCCACCAAAAATACGAAAAATTAGCTGGGTGTGGTGGCAGACTCTTGTGATCCCCGCTCCTCTGGAGGCTGAGGTAGGAGGATGACTTGAGGTAGGAGGATGACTCCTGGCTCCGCCAGGAGGCGGAGGCTGCAGTAAGCCAAGATCACACCACTGCACTCCAGCCTGGGTGACAGAGTGAGACCCCTGTCTCAATTTTAAAAAAATCCTCAGTGCTTACAACATGTAGCTTTCCAGCTATGGTTTAATGAACATCACTTGGTAGACATTATTTGTTGAATCTTCACAGTATCCCTGTGTGGGGGGTACCATTATTCCCGTATTTACACTGAGCTCACTGAGGCTCAGGAGGTTTCACTGTCAGAGGGAATGCACATTCAGGCCATTTGACTGCAAAGCCCTTGCTCTGTCCTTTAGTCACCCTGTCCCCATGCAATGACTCCATGTGGCCCAGCTAAAATGACCACTCCCTGTTGGCCGAACACTTTGCAGAGTACAAGAGGATGTCTTTGCCAAGAACATGGGCTCTGCAGAGGGCCACCTGGGTTTGAATTCTGATTTTGTCCTTTCCTCACTGTGTGAACTTAGCCAGATAATTTCTCACTGCCCAAGTTCCCTCTCCTATAAAATGAGAATTAAATGTGCCTATCTTATACAGTTGTTGTGAGAATATGCAGATAAATATTTATAAAGCACTTAGAACAATCCTGTAATATGGTAAGTGCTCAATACATTCAGGCTAAACCTGTGATATTTTGCAGCCTTGGAGCTGTTTTTTTGAGATGGAGTCTCGCTCTGTCTCCCAGGCTGGAGTGCAGTGGCGCAATCTTGGCTCGCTGCAACCTCTGCCTCTCGGGTTCAAGCCATTCTGCTTCCTCAGCCTCCCAAGTAACTGGGATTACAGGTGCACACCACCACACTCAGCTAATTTTTGTATTTTTAGTAGAGGTGAGGTTTTGCCATGTTGGCCAGGCTGGTCTTGAACTTTTGACCTCAGGTGATCCACCTTGGAGCTTTTAATCACACCATTTCTCTCCTTAGAAATCCTTGCACTCTCCTCACCCCCTTCCTTCAGGATCAGCCCTTCATCCCATGGCCTCAACATCACTCTCCTGACCTCCCACCTCAGAGAATGTATCTTCTGTCCACTCCTGCCACACTCACTGTCTACACCAGGCATCAGACGGTACTGGCCTTCCAACCTCTCCATTGGCCCTCTTCTTTCTTTCTTTCTTTCTTTCTTTCTTTCGAGACAGAGTCTCACTCTGTTGCCAGGCTGGAGTGCAGTGGTGCGATCTCAGCTCACTGCAACATCCGCCTCCTGGGTTCAAGCAATTCTCCTGCCTCAGCCTCCACAGTAGTTGGGACTACAGGCGCATGCCACCACACCTAGCTAATTTTTGTATATTTAGTAGAGATGGGGTTTCACCATGTTGGCCAGCACGCTCTCGATCTCTTGACCTCATGATCCGCCCGCCTCGGCTTCCCAAAGTGGTGGGATTACAGGCATGAGTTACCACGCCCGACCTGGCCCTCTTATTTCTATTTCATTTTCTCATACATTGAAATAATTTTTCCATTTATAGAATATGTATAACAGCATGTACAGTAAGTGTGTGCATAATATTCAATATGTAGCTTTATAGATAAATATTTTTATATAATGATACTATACATCATTATATGGTTATATTAGGTGATAACATGTGTATATTGGTAGACATCATTTCCATCTCTATACTTAGATTGCATCAGGTCCTGAGTTGGTGCTTCCTTCTCTTTCTTGTAGCACCTAGCCTAGAGGAGGCATTCAATAAGTGAAGTTAATTTGAAGCCCAGCTTTTACTCACAAATCCAAATAAAATGTAAGGCCTGACTGCTCCTACTTCCCGTTCAGTTTTAGAATGCCTCACTTCATTCTCTTTTAGAATTTATTTAGTTCTTTGTTTTAAGAAGGCATCTGGCAACATCACCCTAACACTTGCCCCCAGCTCTGTTCCAGACATGATGCACTCAGCATGCAGTGACTTCCAAGATCTTCCCCCTCGACTCCAGCTCTTCCCAGCTAGGAACCAGCACTCCTTTTCCTCAGGGTTTTCCTTTCTCTCATTATCCTCGGTCTACTTTTATTTATTTATGTTTTTTTTTTGCAATTAAAAGGGTTCTTCCAATCCTCATTCGTTCAATGAATGTCATGTTGTTCCCCTGCTTAAAACCCTTCACTAGCTTTCCATTATGCTTAGCATATGTGTGCAGTCACCCTTCCATATCCACGGGTTCTTCATCCATTCTGTGACGTCTGCGGCTGTGGACTCAACCAAACACAGATCAAAAATATTCAGGGAAAAAAATGCTTTTGTGCTGAGCCTGTACAGAGTTTTCTCCCTTGTCATCATCATTCCCTAAACAATATGACAACTACTTACGTAGCCTTTATTGTGTTAGGTATTACAAGTAACCTAGAGATGATTGAACGTATACAGGGAGATGTATACAGGTTATATCCAAATACGATGCCATTCATATCAGGGACTTGAGCATCCACAAATTTTGGTATCCTCTGGCGGTCCCAGAATCAATCCTCCAAGGATATCAAGAGACAACTGTATCCATGTCTTCACATGGCCTATGAGCAGGGCAACCTTATAATTTATCCTCCAAACTGAGACCTTTCTG
Organism: Gorilla gorilla gorilla; assembly: GCF_029281585.2. NCBI lineage: Eukaryota > Metazoa > Chordata > Mammalia > Primates > Hominidae > Gorilla > Gorilla gorilla. The sequence goes on from NC_073224.2 coordinate 177,015,135, forward strand.
AGGGTGAATCAGATGCTATTAAGAATATGCCAGGGGCCGGCCGGGCGCGGTGGCTCACACCTGTAATCCCAGCACTTTGGGAGGCCGAGGCGGGTGGATCACGAGGTCAGGAGATCGAGACCATCCTGGCTAACACGGTGAAACCCCGTCTCTACTAAAAATACTAAAAATTAGCCGGGCGTGGTGGCGGGCGCCTGTAGTCCCAGCTACTCGGGAGGCTGAGGCAGGAGAATGGCGTGAACCCAGGAGGCGGAGCTTGCAGTGAGCCGAGATCGCGCCACTGCACTCCAGCCTGGGCGACAGAGCAAGACTCCGTCTCAAAAAAAAAAAAAAAAAAAAAAAAGAATCTGCCAGGGGCCAGGCACGGTGGCTCATGCCTGTAATCCCAGCACTTTGGGAAGCCGAGGCAGGCTGATCACAAGGTCAGAAGTTCAAGACCAGTCTGGCCAACATAGTGAAACCCTGTCTCTACTAAAAATACAAAAAATTAGCCAGGTGTGGTGGTGTGCGCCTGTAACCCCAGCTACTCAGGAAGCTGAGGCAGGAGAATAACTTTAACCCAGGAGGTGGAGGTTGCAGTGAGCCCAGATTGCGCCATTGCACTCCAGCCCGGGCAAGAGTGCGAGATTCCATCTCAAAATAATAATAATAATAATAATATGCTGGGACAACAGATGTCAATCACAGTGTCCTGGGCAAACTCTCTTTCAAAGGCCCTAATGACCTGGCCTCTTTGTCCTTCCTGGCCCTTCTAGGCCTCTTCTCTTGCTCATGTGGCTACAGCTACATCTCTCCTCCTTTAGTTCCTTCAGGTGGTCCAGCTCTTGCCCCCTGGGCCTTGACCCCTCACATGCCCTTTCTTCAGCTTTCTTCCCCACCTGGCCCTTCAGGGCCAGTGGTCCTCCTCAACCACCAATTGCCAGCAGAGTTCCTGTTCCTGGCTCATAACCTCCTGTTGTTTGCTGTCCTAGCACTTGCCCCAGTCCATATCTGTGCATTTATTTCTGTGCTGAATGTGCTGGGGGTGTTGGTGGCAGCAGGGCCATTCCTATTTACCTCTGAATACAATCCTTTTGTGTGGCACAGGTTCTGGGATGCTCCATGTAAAATGTTTTCATCCATCCATTAAACATTTTTTTTCAACTTTTATTTTAGATTCAATGTATACATGTGCATGTTTGTTACCTGGGTATATTGTGTGATGCTGAGGTTTGGAGTATGAATGATCCCATCACCCAGGTACTGAGCATGGTACCCAACCAACGGTTAGTTGTTCAACCCTTGCCTCCCTTCCTCCATCCTCCCTCTAACAGTCCCGATGTCTATTGTTGCATCATTATGTCCGTGAGTACTCAATGTTTCACTCCCCCTTATAAGTGAGAACACATGGTATTTAGTTTTCTGTCCTTGTGTTAATTTGCTTAGGACAATGGGCCTCCAGGTGCTTCCATGTTGCTGCTCAGGACATGATTTCATTCTTTTTTACGGCTGCATAGTGTTCCATGGTGTATATGTACCACATTTTCTTTATTCAATCTACCATTGATGGGCACCTAGGTTGATTCCATCTCTATGCTATTGTGAATAATGTTGCAATGAACATGTGAGTACATGTCTTTTTGGTAGAATGATTTGTTTTCTTTTGGATATATACTCAGTAATGGGACTGCTGGGTCAAATGATAGTTCTGTTTCAAGTTCTTTGAGTAATCTCCAAACTACTTTCCACAGTGGCTGAACAGATTTACATTCCCACCAACACCGTATGTACGAGCGTTCCCTTTTCTCCACAGCCTGACTAGCATCTGTTGTTTTTTGACTTTTTAATAATGTCCATTCTGACTGGTGTGAGATGGTATCTTGTTGTGGTTTTGATTTGCATTTCTCTGATGATTAGTGATGTGGAATATTTTTCCATATATTTTTGGCCTCTCATCAAACATTTATTAAGCTCCTACTGTGTGCTAAGTTCTGTAGTAGACACTAGAAATACCAAAATAATATGGCAAGAAGTTCAATCAAGGGTGTAAACAGACACACACACACAAGAGGTATGAAACAATGTGAGAGTATTATATCTTGGAAGGGTCCCAGGCTCTAGGAGCAGGGAGGAAAGAGGGCTTCACCTCCCTGGGGTTCACCACAGAGGCCAGAGGCTTGGAGTCCAGTGGGTGGGTTGAGTTCTCTGTGAAAGGGAAGATGACATTCTGGGCACAGAGATTTGATGAGGGAAGTAGGGGGTACATGAAGGGCTGGGGGCCTGGAGAGGTGACTTGGAAAAGCTGACCAGTGTGACTCCTCCATATGGGGAGTGAGGAAGTACCAGTCAGCTTCCTGCTGCAGAGATGACCCCAGGCCAGCACAGTGGACGAGGGGATGCTTGGGATCCTCGTTCTTATTCCTCCCCTCCTTTCTGCACATCCTCTCTGAGTCGTGGCCCAATTGCCTTCTTTTCCCAGGAGGCAGTTTCTCTTTCAGGCTCACACTGCCCCAAATGCCATCTCTCTCTTCAATCCGGGAGTGGCCTACTCTGAGCACCGGTATCGTCCACGCCCCCCTGTGGGCCTGGGATGCAGATCCTCCCCTTTTGGGTCACGGCCATGAGAAGCAGCCTTGGAAGGCTACCCTGGAAGGCTCCCACTCAGGGACACCAGTTCACAGGAAGGCTACCCTGGAAGGCTCCCACTCAGGGACACCAGTTCACAGGAAGGCTACTGCACCCATCAGAGAGTGGAGATGCAGCTGTAGGGTATAGGGTAGCGGGCCTTGAGGACCCGCCGGGCGGCTGCCTGGAGCTGGAAGGAGGCTCACTTACAGAGCCTGTCATCCTGGTTCAGGACGCTGGGGCAGATGCTGGGGCCCGCTAGCCGCTCTCCTGGGCCATCGTCCCACTGGGGGGATTAGCTGAAGGATACAAGTGGCGTGGAGCCAGTCCTGGGATCCCCAGGCCCCCTTCCAACTCTTGATGATCCATATGAAAAGGTGGCAGTGACTCGGGGAAGGGGGGTGATGCTGCGAGGGAAATGAGCCATTTACAAAACAAAGGTCTCCCCGCAGGCGGAGGCCAAGCCACAGAGGAGAACGAATCCCTCTTTTCTTCATGGACATGGCTCTTTCTCTGAACAATCTGTGCTCCGGACCAGGACATTCCTGTTAGCGGTGTCCTGTGGGACCCTAGTTGTCCCACATTTACGCCTGTGTGCCTTGATGCTGGGGATGACACAGTCTGCTTACCAGGGATCTGACCCAGAGAGGTACAAGAGGACAGTCGTCTACACAGGGCCCCTCTTTGCACGAGGCCACACTTTAAGGGTAAGAGCAATAACAGCTCTCAATTTATTAAGCATTTGAGGTGAGGCATCTGCTAGGCCATTTACATGTTCAGTCATTCCTCTGTATCCCCAGGGGATTGGTTCAAGAACCCCAGGGATACCAAGATATAGATGCTCAAGTCCCCAATATCAAATGGTATAGTATTTGCATGTAACCTACATGCTTCCTCCCATATATTAAATCATCTCTGGCTGGGCGCGGTGGCTCACGCCTGTAATCCCAGCACTTTGGGATGCTGAGGTGGGCGGATCACCTGAGGTCAGGAATTCAAGACCAGCCTGACAAACATGGAGAAACCCCATCTCTACTAAAAATACAAAATTAGCCAGGCGTGGTAGTGCATGCCTGTAATCCCAGTAATTCGGGAGGCTGAGGCAAGAGAATCGCTTGAACCTGGGAGGCGGAGGTTGCAGTGAGCCAAGATCGTGCCATTGCACTCCAGCCTGGGCAACAAGAGCGAAACTCCGTCTCAAAAAAAAAAAAAATCATCTCTAGATTTCTAATAATACCTATTACAATGTAAATACTATGTAAATAGCTGCTACATTGTTTTTAAAATTTGTATTAATTTTTGTTGTTGTATTATTATTTGTTCCTTTTTTCTGAATATTTTTCATCAGCAGGTAGTTGAATCCATGGATCTGAAACGTACAGATACAGAGGACCAACTGTATGCTTTCTAATCTTTATAACTGAGGCTCATGACTGGGAAATGGAAGGGGAGGATCCAAATTCAGACCCATGTGACTGGCATACTCCATCCATTGTGTGACACCTTTCTCCTTTCTCCGAGAAAGATAGGGAAAGGGCTAGAGACAATCTGGTGGCCTTTGATACCCCCTTTGATAGAATGTGGGCCTGGGCTCACATGGCGTCAGGTGCTTACCCCATTCTATCCATTCTTGCCACATGGTCTGATGGGAAGAATGCAGGGGATACACCACGTTGAAGGGCCCAGGGTTTAGCTTCTGTCCCCACCAGTGAAATGTGCAACCCTGGGCAAACATAGTGTCAACTGTAAAATCAGGATAATAATATCTACTCAATTTATGTCAAAACAGAAGGAATGAGTTTACAAACGATGCTCCCTGGAAGCCTAGGATGGAGTTTCTCAAGCTTCGGAATGCATAAAAACCACCTTGTGTGGGCTTGTTAAAATGCAGATGCCCAGGCCTCAACTCCGAGATTGGAATCAGCGGGGCAATATGAGGCCACGGAATCTGCATTCTGTGGATGAGAGACAGCAGGTGTGGAGACGCCCAGACCTAGGCTGCATGGCGGCGCCTCCAGGGTGGGTGGGAAGCGAGGGAGTCCATGGGTGGGATTCAGAGTCTCTCAGCCCAGCTTCACCTAGAACTGTTCTGTTTGTAGCTCCATTATATATTGAGGTTTCAAGTAAGATTTCATTTAAAGGACGATTACATGATTTAAACATTAAAAAAAAATGTTAAAGATTGCACTGCATCACCACACATGAAAATGCTTTGGGTAAGTGAAGGGTGCTCTCCAGATGAGAGCAATTTTACTAAAACTGTGGCCATCTGAAACCCTCTGGGAATGAATCATTCTGGAGAGCCTAATCTTCCTGATAACATTAAAACTTTTTATTAAATGTTAATCGTTTTGTGGGAAATATGTTACACTCTTCCTTGCCTTTTAAAAGAGAGAATAAAGAACATAATTTAACTGTTGTTTGAAAACTCAGGACCACCAATTGGATACTGTGAGGCCATCCCAAAAGTGAGTCCTGCCAAGCTTGACATGGAAAGTGCATCCATGGGATTCCACTATTCGTGTCCCCTACTCAGGCCACGGTTTATATAACACCAAGTGGAGGCAGAACAATGTGGTGAAAACAGGGGGCACTGGAGAATCAGGAGGATGAGCTCCAGCCTCCACAGTGGCAACCGAGGGCCACAGAACCCAGAGGAAGTCCTCTCGCCTGGCCCTGCTTTCTTTATCCATAAGGCAAGAGGCTAAACCAAGCCGTCACCTGAAGAGGGGTCCAGTCTCTAAGGTGGGGGTTGCAAACTCCACGGCTGTCAGGGGCCAGGCTGGTGGTGCTTGGGGAGAATGGGAGGGCAAAAGCCCAGCTGGGGCGCAGCCACCGCTTCACACCAGCAGACTGCCGATGTGAGAGTGACAGCCCACTGCTATCAGGTCTTCTAAGTTGCCCAGAAAAGCTGGACTTTCTTGTGAAAGCTCTGGATTCCTTCCATGTTGGCACCTGTGAAGGATATGGGGGTGCTGGCTCCCACATTCCCCCTCTTTTTCTGGGAGGCCTTTTGTCCTTCAGAGACCACAACATCAAATACCACATTTCTCATTTCCTTACAGCTAGGGTTTTGGATGCAAATCAGTTTGCGTCAATGAGAGTAAGTCACAGTTTTGAAAGGCAACGTAAGGCAGAAGCTGTCTTCTGACTCCCTATCCAGAGCCTGAGCTGCCAGGAAGTGTGGGAAACACAGGTCAAATAAAACCCACCTGTGGGCACCACTGAGCCCGAGGTCTCTTCTGGCTCTAACACTTGTAAGACAGGGGAGTAGCAGGGTAGACAGCCCTCAGGTGGCTGACCTGCAAGGGGCCAACTACACCCACTGGGTCTTTTTCTTCAAATGCCTCTTCAGCCTCCAACTCCACCCCTGAGGGGCACGTGGTTGTTCACTGACCCAGTAGAATCCAAGCTCTGGCGCTCTTGCCTGGACTCCATTGCCCAACTTTTTCCCATAAGGAGGATTAAGGACACACGATTCTGTTTCCCAAAACAGGACAGAGATTGCGACTCTTCGGGCAGGGTCCTGCCAGGGCAGTTGGCATATGGAGCCCCTGCAGCTTTCTCCATCCCTTTCAGCATGTTCCAAAGGGAGCAGCTGGGGGCTTCGTACCAAGGTCTCAAGTTTCCAACCCTGTTACTCTTGAGCTGCCCAAACCGAATTGTATCTGCCTAAGTGGTATGTGGGTAGGGAGGATTTAGGCATGTTTGTGGGGACAAATTTCATGAGCACCCTTTTTGCACATAATAGCTGTTACTTACCAAGGACCCACTGTGTGCCATTTCTAATCCTCACAACCACCCTGAGGGGCAGACATCACTGCCTCCATTTTACAGATGAGGTAACTGAGGCTTGCAAAGGTTAGTGACTTCTCTAGGGTCCCACAGATAGTAAGTGTCCGAGCCAGAATTCAAAGGCAAACTCCTTCTCTTTATTGTTCTTGATGAACCAGGGCTGGGTTACTCTTGGACCCAGAGCAAGCAGATTCTTTTCAAAAGCCTCCAGGCCCCTGGGTGAGCCTGCCAGTGAGTTAGGTAATGTGATCCTGCCTCCTAGTGGTCAGGTCGGTGGCTCAGTTCCTCACACTAGGGCAGGAAGCCTCTCCCGTCTCCCGCCGTCCCAGGGGTCCTGGCAGCTGTTTATTTCAAGAAGTGGGCTTGGCCACTCTGGGACAGTGAGGCCTGGGAGCAAGTGAAAGCAGCTGGCTCCTGTTCTCAGGCCCCTCACCTCTCACCCGGGGAGTGGCAGCCACAGCCCCAGGCCCTCCGCCCACATCAGTCCCGGTCAGATAGAACATTAGGCACATTGACCCCCTCCCCATGTGCAGGGCATCTGCTTAACTCTTTACATCTGTTGCCTTAGTTCCCGCTCCCTCTCCCAGGTGGCGATTAACTACTGTCTCTTATTATTCAGCCACCCGGAACTTGGCATGAGAAACTGCTCAAGAATTACACTTTGGAGGGTGGGGCTGGGGACACTATATTTATCCTTATCTGAACAGTTTAATCACCTTGAGACCTTTTCTTTAGTAATAATCACACACACACACACACACACACACACACACAGTCCCATTAAACCTCACAATCTTTTTTCAATTCAGCATAATTTCAATTATTTATTTAATTACAAATATAAATATTAACACACACACAATGAAAATCAATGCCACAGAGCCCTTCATCCAGTTGCCTATGCTCAAGATTTTGAGTGCAGACACCCTACACCATTCTTCCAGGAGCACGTGTATGTCACACTCTGTCATGCCAATTAGCTAAACAAAAGGTTTGTCTCTTCCTTTCCTGAAAATGCACATTTCCCTGTTTTGAGCATGTGTGTTGTTAGATGATGTGGGTCTCCACAGGAGCTCTTCAGCCCCTGGTGACTTTGAGTGGCAGCAACATTCTCTGCTGCGAGTAAGGAATCCCTATATGGCCAGGCCACCTGCTACTGTTGCTTCTGTAATGATCTCAGCAGCACAGAATCCCTGATTAAGAAAAATAAAAGTATTAATTCTAATGGCTTCACAGTAAGCCATTAATTTGCATATCCCCAAAATTGTATCTTGCTTAAACCTAGAAAATAAATGATCTCGTGACACCTTTTGACCTTTTATTTAAGAACATCTCTTGTCTTCCTCAGTTATAATGCATTTTTCCCTTCCAAGCCTAGCTAACTCCTACCTATGCTATGAGATTCTGACCAGGCATTGCCTCCTCTAGGAAGTCCTCCCTACCACTGGGGTGAGCTATATCCCTTCCCTCTGCGCCTTGTAATTGGATAACACAGGTGCTTATTGAGAACCAAACAACGTAATTAAGGCAGAAGTATATACATGCATCTACAGATAAAATTCAAGAAAAAGCAATAAAACTTGATATAAGAACTTCTGATTTTGGAGGAAACCTTGGTTTAGAGGAATGACGATCAAAACCTTAAAGCCATTTAAATGTTTTATTGCACTAAATTACTAGTTGCAGCTCCCTCTCTAAAAACTGAAATTCTTTAACACTATCAAGAACCATATTGAAAAATGTTACTTGCCCAAGGGACCACAAATAAATACATGCTTAAATGAAACTAAAGAAATTTAATTAAGTGTATGAACAGTTATACTAAATGATTTCTCCGGGAAGCCAATGGGAAATTATACCTAACAAGTAGCTACAGAATAAGGTCTGTTGTTGAGAGGTTATTAACCTAATCACATAATCAAATTTCACCACCAACCGTAGCCATCTGATTTGTCATGTCAAAATAAAATCATTGTTAACCCTTCTTAATGAAATCAGAACGGGGAGGAGGGGGGTGGCTGGTTTTAGAACAATGTAGTTCTTTAAAAGCAAGGCTTACAAATTTTATTTTCTTCTCCTGACACCAAAAACAATACTTTACCATTGTTCAGTGAAAATCGGAAACTATCCAGCTTTTAAAAAATGAAATTCATGGATGTTTCTCTTCACAAAAGTCATTGACAAAGGGGGAAATAAACAAATTGGTTTTGCTCTCAAAATTTGGTGAAGGAAATTTGTTCCAAGGCTGAGGTGTTCCTTGCCAGTTTGAAACCCAAGGTGCATTTTTATAGCCAAGAACTAAAGCCCTGAAACACAGTGATCCACAGAATAATGGAAATGCTGACACAACCTTCACTTCGGCAGCAGGAATGGTGCCACTATAATTTATGGAGAACACATTTTGGTTTTGTCAGGTTTTTAAACATAGACTGTTATAAATTTGAAGGAGGACTGTCTTGTTAAAGCTTCAAATGGCATGTGTTAGTATTGGTTATGCATCATGTCCTGTGTTTGGAATGGCATTTGTATTTGGAATGGCATTGTGATGACAGTCTATCCCAATGGGAAAAGAGGACACTGAATCCTGTTTTATTTTCAAAACAATATTCACTGATTAAAAGCATCATGGTCACCATCAATGACCAGACCAGCTAGAAGATCTAGTAAAGGTATACACCCTCAGATATAGTTCCCTTTTTTCCTTTTTTCAGGGATACATTCATTATTTGACAAATATTTATTGAGGATACCCAGTGTCATGTCCTATCCTAGGCAATGGTGATAAAATGCTGGTTGTGAGGCTATCTCTGCCCTCTGGGATCTTATATTTTTTATCAAAAGAAAAAAATTAACACTATATATTAATATATGTGTAGATATTACATATACCGTCCAAACCACACATCCTTAACCAAAGTGGAAAGAAGTCTTACAGACAACTCACACTGGTGGGTAGGGCCCAGCAGCAGCTAACAGGCCCCCACTCTCCAACTTCTGTTGGAGCTATAGGGTGGGTGGGTGAGGAGTGTAAAAGGCTAATCTCAGAGGTGGTGAGCATGGATTCCACGCTCAGAGCTCTGAAATTGATTTATTTAGGAGAAGGAGTAGATAAGTGGGGAATGCCAATCTGTCTCACCCTATTATGCTTTTGCCTTATTTACATCAGCTGTTAGAGGTAGTAATTCTTGTACCCTGTTTCTGAAAGGAGTTGTTCATGGAGTCTGTTGTCCAGGCTGGACTGTAATGGCACGATCTCAGCTCACGGCAACCTCCACCTCCCGGGCTCAAGTGATTCTCTTGCCTCGGCCTCCCAAGTAGATGGGACCACAGGCGCCCGCCACCATGCCCGGCTAATGTTTGTATTTTTAGTAGAGACAGGGTTTCACCATGTTGGCCAGGCAGGTCTCAAATTCCTGACCTCAAGTGATCCACCTGCCTCAGCCTCCCAAAGTGCTAGGATTACAGGTGTGAGCCACTGCACCCGGCCTATGAGTGCTTTTTATTAGATAGAAATTGTGATAAGTATAGAGATAAAGACAGCAGATTTGCCTGCCTACTCCATCACTTTCTAAAGTTATGACCTTGAAGCCTCGGGATTCACACTCTGTGAAATGGGCATAAGCCAAGGGTAACCCTATTACAAGTAAAGATATCACAAGAATCTCAGGCAGGACTCATGCAGAGCAAGGTCCATGGCTCAGTCTACCAGTGAAGAGTAGAGGAAGAAGTACCAGAAGACTGTAAAAAAGATGCCCCTTTATATGACATGAACTGGGAAGCATCTTCCAGTGGGGTATCATGCCACCGTATAAAGTGATGTTTACGAAAACCATAATAATAGCTAATGTCTATTGCACACTCACTGGGCTATGTGGTCTTTTATTTCATTTGAGTGTCACAAGAATCTTTTGTGAGATGCGGAAACTGAGCTTCTAAGATCAGCAATTTTGCCAAGGTGGGTGACCATAAGTTCTGGCAGTCTCACTTTATGCCTGATGTCTTGGGTTCATTACTGATAGGGCCCCCTTTCACTCTCCCGTGTGTTCTCATTTTGATGATGAGTTATATGGTGACCCAGTGTCACATAACTCATAGGTGGCAAAATCAGGATTTGGACTCCTACAGTCTGACTCCAAAGCCCACACTATCGTGCAATAAATACGCTTGTTACAAAATTTTGTGAGAAAAAAGAGTGCAAAATTATATGTGTATATTATCCTAATTGTTTAAGTATTTCGTGTACAGGAAAAAAGCCTGAAAGAAAATGCATGAGTGATTAAGTGTAGATGGAGGGAATAGAATAGATTTTAAATAGTTCTTTCTAATTTGTGGGTTTTCTAGACATTCTTTAATTAGAATGTATGGCTTTTATAATGAAAGTAATTTTTTTTTTGGGCAGGAGACGGAGTCTTGCTCTGTTGCCCACGTTGGCGTTCAATGGCACGATCTCCACTCACTGCAACCTCTGTTTCCCGGGTTCAAGTGATTCTCCCGCCTCAGCTTCCCGAGTAACTGGGATTACAGGTGCCTGCCACCATGCGCAGCTAATTTTTGTATTTTTAGTAGAGACGGGGTTTCACCATGTTGGCCAGGCTGGTCTGGAACTCCCGACCTCAGGTGATCCACTCGCCTCGGCCTCTCAAAGCGCCGGGATTACAGGCGTGAGCCACCGTGCCTGGCCTGAAAGTAATATTTTTTTTAAAGTACAGGCATAAAAAAGTATCTCAAGTATTATTTCATGAATAAGTATTATTTGATATTTTAGATGCTATCAAAAATTAAGTACACTGAAGCCAAAAAGAAATGAAACAGGACAAAGAGGAGGAAAAGGAGGAGAAGAAAAGGAGAAGGCCCTTGGACTAAAATTTGTAAAACCAGAGATGGAATCTATAGTCACTCTAATTGGCCATGGTGTGGCTCCAAGCTTGGAGACCTTGAGTCCTCCAAAGTCCCCAGAGGGTCAAATCTAAGGGAGAGCATAGTCACAGACACGTGTGTCACAGTCACAAAAAAAATTTTAAAGAAAATTTGGAGATTTGATTACGGACAGGATATAAGATGATATGGAATTACTGTCACTTTTAGGGGGAAGGATAATGGTATTATCAGTTATAAGAAAGAATTTTGTTCTCCTGGGGGATGCATACTGAAAAATATAGGATGATGTGTCATCATCAACCCCTCAACTCACAACCATTCAAATGGTTCAGGGAAAAATGTGTATATGTGTGTATAAACAGAAGGAGAGCAAATGTGGCAAAACGTTAATAACTGCTTCAACTATTTGGAGGGTACATGGATATTCCTTATAACATACCTTGAATTTTTCGGTATGTTTGGAAATTTTCAAAATAAAAAGTTGTGATACAGTTTTTTAAGAATCCTTTGAAATTATAATATAAGAAAACAAAACAAAAAAGCATGTATTAAAATAATCATAATATAGAATACATGTTTTAGAGCCAGAGACTTCAATGCTAGTCATGTGGCCTAAATGTTGTATAACCCTGGGCCAGCCTCATTTTCCCAGTTTCTTCATCAAAATGGTGATGGTGATAATAATATTACCAACCTCACATGCTTTTGTACAGGATCAAAAGAAGATTTTGTGTGTAAAGCCTCCATCACAGTGCCTGTCCACAGTTCATGTGAGTAAAAAAATAATCTACTCAAGTGACACAAAATGGGAACCTTAGGAAGAACCTGTAAAGCTTTGAGGAATTCAAAACAAAGGAAGCTTTTTCCTTCTATTGCCATATTTTTTGTATAAATACAACTGAGCTTGATGTTATATAAAAAAACTAATAACTCAGAAGTTTGGTTTAGGTGGAATCAAGTGGTCTAAGTCTTTATAATCTCTGACCAAATCTACTCAACCACAACTGATTTCTATTGGGTTTGTGTTTACTTGGGTTTTGGTTTGTGGTTTTTGCTTTAGCCAATTTCCCCCAACTCTGACCTAGGGTTCAAGCGAAGAGCAAAGGAGCTCCAGTTCAATCCACACAGGTAGCTCCACTGGGCATGCCGGGGTCATCAGAGCACTCACAAAGGAAGAATAAACTTGGGTTTCTTATATCAGTATCCTAACAAAATAAAACAAGATACAAGTTGATGTACTGGTAATGATGACTATAATACTAAAAAGTGAATCTTCAATATTTTACTCACACACATATATTGTTTATTATGTGTGCCTATAATGTACTAAAGAAACAGAGATCAATAAGTTAATGTCACCACTCATAATTTGGTGGAGATGGGGATTGACATGTACATCATTTATGGTAATGATATATTTGCATAGCACTTTAGAGTTTACAGACCAGTTTCCCCACATGGCTTTATTCAGCTAACCATAGAGAGGTAGTGTCCATGGTGGGCAGTGTCCGGGGTGTCTTCTCATTGAATTCTCTTATTTTGTCTTCACAAAGTGATACCATAACAAGCACTCTAGGGCCGAGACAGCTTCAGTTCTGGTCTCACCACAGCATCCATATTGCTGTGCCTTAACCTTTATTTAGCCTAAAATCCATATCATATTCATCTTTGTATACTAATTCCCTGTAAGGAGCCCAGAGTATAGTAGCTACTCAATTAATTGATGCTTATTGAAGGAAGGAAAGAAGGCAGAAAGTATATAGCAGGAAGGAAGAGAAGAAGACAGGGAGAAGGGAGGGAGGGATGAAGGAAAAAAAGAAAGAAGGAAAAAGATTCAAACTCAAGAATTTCTCAAGCCCTTACTAGGTGCACAATGTGTGCTAGTCATTATGGGAAATGCAAAAGAAGCCTTCAAGACACAATCCCAGTCCCCAAAAGATTTTTAATAAAATAATTTAAAGACCGTAAATGAAACTTTCAGCTAAAAAAAATCTAAAAAAAAAGATTGCTGTCAGGTATATACTTTATGATAAATCAAAGAAAAAAAGTTGAAATTACAAGGAAATACACGTTAATTTATTACAAATTCAAGAGGGTGACTTCTCTTTTAACCTGTAAACATTGCTAAATTAAACTGAGGTTCAGTTGGCAAAGTTTGCACCAAATAAAAATTCCAATGAAAAATGTCGGCTGGGTGTCATGGCTCACGCCTGTAATCCCAGCACTTTGGGAGGCCGAGGCTGGTGGATCACTTGAGGTTAGGAGTTCGAGACCAGCCTGGCCAACATGGTGAAACCCCGCATCTACTAAAAATACAAAAATTAGTCAGACATGGTGGCGCATGCCTGTGGTTCCAGCTACTCGGGAGGCTGAGGCAGGAGAATCTCTTGAACCTGGGAGGTGGAGGTTGCAGTGAGCTGAGATCACACCACTGCACTCCAGCCTGGGCAACAGAGCAAGACTCCATCTCAAAAAAAAAAAAGAAAAGAAAAGAAAAGAAAAGAAAAACCTCAATGAACTGAAAGCCCCCTTTAAACAGGAGCTCCAACGTCAGCATTACAATTTCACTTACATATTCAACAGCCATCTTTCTTCATTACAAATAATAAAGTAGCATCTCTTTCAAATATACAGGTATTGAGTTATATATGCATAAATTAACAGAAACTCAAGTAAAGAGGAAAAATCTATTTAAATCTGCATTAATCTTTTATTGGCTTTTCCACTTGTCATAAACAGTTTGTAACCAGATATATATCATCATACTAAACATCATGTAAAACCTCTCACTCAATAATCCAATTGATATCCAGGTAATATATCCAGTGGCAACAGTTCTCAAATGGGCCATTTTATAACCTAGGCAAAGGTTAATCATCCTTAGCTTCCTAAGTGTGATCTTAACCGAACTCCTGCTGCTTACTAGTGACTTTTGAACAGCATCCTGTTTTATGGTTAGTTAATTATTCTTTACTAACATTAATGCATCCCAGAACTGGGACCATCAAACAATATGCTGAAAGAGATGTCTATTATCTTTTATTGTTGTTGGACATTTTTTTCACACTTAAAAATTTTTGTTTAGAACATTCTTGTTGAATAAACTTTATCTGTTCTTTACTAAGTCTTTATTTATATTTGCCCCACCCCCTTCATCCCCAAATGGATTAAAAAGAAGCCTCTAAAATATATAATCCCCTACAATGTAAGCAAATCTAAATAAACTAGGGAATTAAAGAGGAAATAGGAATGGAAAAATAAATAAGAGCCTAGAATGAACTTAGTACCCTAAATGCCCTTCAGGAACTCCTGAACATTTGTTGAAGTTAAACCATAAATTTGGCTCTGAACTGTCTAACAAATGCGATCAGAGAAATTCATTCATTTGTTTACTTATGTGACAAATACTTCACATGGTAGGTGAAAGGCATTTTGTTGGACCTAGGTTATATGGCGTGGGATAACAAAGACTCAGTGTTTCCCCTCGGAGAACTTACCATCCAGCTTTGAAGACAAATTTTAACAGTTAGACATAAGTTATAAATTATGAAAATTCCATAAAGGAAATGAATAGTGTTCTAAGAGAGCAAATATTAGGGAAGATTGAGATCACACTTTAGATGGGGGAGAGTGACATTGAACTTGAAACCTCTGAGTTGCCTCCTGATTTCCATTTCCTCCTTCTTTGTTAATAATAGAATTCCAGTTTTTAAGGAAGCACATTACTGCCCCAATAAAACGTTACATTTTCCAGCTTCCCTTACAGTGGGAGATGACCACGTGACTAAGTTCTGGCCAATAAAATGTAAGTGGAAACACTCTTGGCTTCCGGAAACTGCTTAAAGACAGCAGCTTTGGTTGGGAGAAGCATCGCTTTGTGGTTCCCACTTCTTCCTACTGATGGCTCCAAAGTCCTTTGGACCATGACGGGATCTTGAAGATGAAAGGCATGTCCGAGGGTGGCAGAGAAGAAAGACACATCCAGATGACATTCTAAAGACACCACAGGGACCCTAGACTCCCACCTGACATAAAAGAGATACAGATGTCTGTCTTGTTTAAGCCACAGTTCTTTGAGAATCACTGTTGTACGTAGCTGAACATAAACCCCAGTGATTCTACAGTGAAGAGATCATCAGACAAAGGTTGAGAAAAGATTCCAGCCAGTGGCCATCATGTTGGAAGGACCATGGCTTTTACTGCAGGAACTGAAAGATAGGTATAAATAAAGTAATGAGTGAAGGGAGACAACACAGGATGAGCTAAAGGATATGCAAGGGCAGACCACTCTGGTTCTGGGTTAGAGTTTATTCTAAATGCTACAAGAAGCAATTGGTTAAGTCAGTGGTTTCCAGATCTTTTTGCTGGCCACTGAATCCTTTCTTCATATAAAATTTATGCAGAAAACAAAAAAGCAGGGCTGCTCTCGTGGAAGCCAGAATCCAAGTCCCCAGAACCCATGTCCACCTCCCTCTTTGCTCTCATTCCCAAGCCCACAGTAGCTCCTCAGGCAGTCTGGAAGACCCCCCCCCCTCCGACTCTTGGGAACACAGTCTCAAAACGATGGAATTATCTTATTCACAGAGTCTGTAAGGTAAACAGGCACTCAAGAGAAACACAAGTCTTTCTAGTACTGAGGCCAGAGAGAAATTTCTCCTGTGGATCTTCACAGAGAGAAGTTTGTAATGGCTTTTTTCGGCTAAAGCTTCATGCCAAGGCATAATTCAGAGAAAGCAATTTTAAGGGTTGGGGACAGGAAAGCAGGGGCTGGAACTATGTAAAACACTGCAGCCCAGATCCTTCACCTTCACTTGGCTTAATCCAGGATAGCCTCAGTCAAGCACTGAGATGCTCATTCTCTCCCCGCACAAATCTCCCTCCATTAAGCTCAGTCTCAGCTGTGGTCAGGACAGCTGCCTGGGAGCCCCCTCTGGTGCTGTCAACAGGGGCTTCTCACAGGGGCGGGCACCTCCCCCTCCAAAGATTTCCATCGCACACTTGTTTGGCCTGCAAATAAATTGGCAACGCAGCTGAATTTAATCTTTTGATTCCCCCTTGAGAACCAATTTCTCCGAGCCATTCCCACGTAGACAAAAAGATTTTGTCTCACTAAACCTGTTTATTGACCAAAACTGTCGCCTCTGCTCTGACCACTGACCTTATCTGAATATTCAAATCTATTACAGATCGCAAGTTCAAATGATTTTGGTGCCCTCTGGAAGCCCTGTTTTCATAGTGAGCTGATTACGAACGACAATATTATAAAGGCTTTGAGATTCTACAAACAATTTGCACCCTGGATTTACAAACCTAATATATTCAGAAGTGTGAATGCTGCTGACATTATTATTTTCTTCAGGAAAAGTTAGCCATGCCTTTGTAAACACTGCCACTTCCCCTAGCCAACGCATTTCTGCCTTCTCCACAATCCCTAACCCTAGTCTGCAAACAATTTTGCAAGGCAGAAAACATCTTTTGCATTCTGATGCAAACCACGACTGCCCATTCCCCACTGCCTGGGGAGAAAAGTTTGAAACCCCACTCATGTAATGGAAGTAAATGAGTCAGGAACATAGGTTCTAATACTTGCATTAGCACTGCCTTAGGCAAGCCACTTAATTCCTCTTTATCTTACCCTTCTTGGTAATCAAGGGAGGATAAAATAATTCTACACCCAACTCACAAAATTGATGTTTGGGGAGAAGAGAATTAATTGACGTTAAAAGGTTTAAAAAGTCAAAAGGTGCACTTGCAAATGTAAGCTGTTTTTATTAAACAGACTGTTTTTTAAACAATGAAGATACATCTGAGTAAAATGTGAATAGTATTAAGACCTAACATTTACTGAGTACTGTATTACATTTGCCAAGCCCTATGTAAGTGCCTTAAATGCACTATCGCATTGAATCTATAGAAAATCCCAGTGAGGTGAGTGCTGTTCTTAAGCCCATTTTACAGAGAAGGAAAACTGAGGTTTGGATAAATACATAGCTTGCCTAAAGTCATAGAGCAGGAAACTAAAACTCATTATCACTATACTCTATAGAATTTACAGTGTAGATACTTGCAGATTTTATTGGATTTTTCAGCCCCACCAGCAAAAATATCCTGAAATGAGTGGTGTGAACAGCTATTTGCCATATGTCTCTTATAAGGGGTTCAACTCCTTGGTTGATTGATCCTGAGCTGAAATGGCCTTGGTTTTCCCATTTGCTCAGTAAGAGTTTGCTTATCTCAAAGAATTTTGAAGTCCTTGTCTAAGAAGCAACACATCAGAAGGAACCTGTTCATTTCATCACCTTTTTCTAATCTTTGGCAACAAATATGACCTGAAAATCAGTGTAATAATGAGTTAAAAGAACATGGTTAAAGGGAACCTTTAACCTCTTGTATTAATCCAACTTGCAGTGGAAAGCAGAATGTCTTTTTTTCCACATGTGCTGCAGGAGACCTGTTGTTCCAACCAGTAGAAGGAAGTTTTTCCCTTGTCTTCTCTGCTCGAATAAAATGAAGTAAAATTGTTCCACATCAGCAGGTAAAGTACAAGCCTTCTGAAAGAAATGGCCTGTCCGAGCACTAATATTTCAGAATTCCAAAGTTGAAAACTCACTGTAGGTAATTTATAGCCTAAATTTACTGCATTCCCTTCCAAGACAGCCTATTTAATCAAAGTTAACTGGTGAAAATTATGAAGGCTCTTAATTGAGCTCTCCTACGGTGGGCTTTCAAAACAGCAGTGCAAGCACCACAGAAAATAACAAAATGAATAAACCACACTTTTCTCTAGTTCCATTTTCAAATACAACGTCTGGAATGAAGAGTTTAGATCTCCAGGTGGTGATCTTCATGCATAGTATAGTGTTTGTCCTGAATTTCATTGCTTTGAAAAAAAGGCATGAAAAGTCTTGATTTAGTTGGTATTTAATGTGATTTTTATATAACTTCTGTGATATAATCAGTTGCAATGGGAATCAGTGGGGAAACTTAAAGAGCAGTAAAACCTTCAGCTATTGTTCTTTCTGTGCTCTGATTGGCTTGCTGGGTATACAAAGCTGAAAAATCTCAGTTCACATACACCTACTCTATTTGTAGACACCCATAATGATTGAGTGCGGTCCAGCACCATCCCCTTTCCCAGCCAGCCAGCCAGTCAGAATGCAGGGAAGACAATAGGTATATTGGAACAGCAACAAAGAATGTGTTGCTGTAAATCACATTCCATTTCTGCATAGCTGGGAATAGTAATGCACAATCCATAGGCAAGTATATTAATGTCTCTTGCTATCCATAAATGAAAAATCATGCACAACAACACACTCTTGATTGTTATTGCAACATAGCTTTTTTAGTATTAGATT
Organism: Gorilla gorilla gorilla; assembly: GCF_029281585.2. NCBI lineage: Eukaryota > Metazoa > Chordata > Mammalia > Primates > Hominidae > Gorilla > Gorilla gorilla. The sequence goes on from NC_073224.2 coordinate 177,033,770, forward strand.
CTTTGCTTTACTTTTTTAAAAAAGCAAAACGCATGTTTTACTATTATTTAAAAGCATTTTTTCCCTTTCAGTTGAGTCCATAAGCATTTCTTTCCAGCAGATAAACACATTGTCTTTCCTGAACACTGATTGACTAGCGATGTGTTTGGAACTCAGAGGTATTAAATTTCTGCAGCTTAATGATATCAGAAAAAAGGTATCATATAAACAACCAAGGACTTCCCTACACCTAGTCAATTTGAATTTGGAAAATTGTTAGAACTGCATGGAAACATGAAACGAAATACACTAGCAACACATTACATTTACATGTTTTAAATATGCTTAACCATGCATTTAATTTAGATTTAATGAAATAGTTATTATATGCAACCAAAACATCAGTGTTATTAAAAACAAATTTATAGAGGATTAACAGCTGTGTTACATGTCTATACCTACCTATGCCAAAGTCTTTCATTCTCAATAATGTGTTTTGATCATTAACTTGTATTTATTAAATGTACAGTAATTGAGTAATTCTACTGAGTGAGATTGATTAGGGCATTCCTTGGAGTTTGGATAAATACCAACAGATAATTTAAACTGTTTGAAATTGGCTCTGGAATCTATATACCAACTTTTTGAATATTTATTCCATGTTTTAAGATTCATAATCAGTCAGTATGAGGCTAATAGAACCACAATGTGAATTCTAAGCTGTGTATCTATAGGATACATTTATCATTATTATTGATGATCAGAAAAGACATCAACATTCAGCAAAGGTTAAAATATTTTTTCATTGAGTTTTCTTTTTCTTTCTCTCCATTTTTCTGTAGGAAGAGTAATCTGAAAAGGCTACAGTGGGGAAAAAAAGCAATGAAGAACAAGTTGCTGTACATGAAGTTTCGTTTTTGAATAGCTAGGGAGATTAATTCACTTGACGGCAACTGGTTCATTACTACCCCCAGCTACCCAAAAATGAAATATCACGTATGGTACCGTCTTTGCCCCATAGGTCATAATACTATAGTGATCACAGCAGGGCTGGGCTCGATTATGGAAAATGAGACCCCAGTCAATGCTCTCAAACACCCCCTGCCTGCCAAGGAGCTATCCGGGTGCCGTAATTGTGTTTACCTATTACCATGCTTTTATTTCATTACTTTGGACTTGCAGGATGCTATAAAAGGAGACAGAATTTTGGAAGGTTCTGGAAGCTCTTACTAATGAATACTGTGTTTAGGGAGACTTTCCTCCTGCATTCTTGGAACAAATCAATTATGCCTTCCTTCCTTAACCTAAATTCTATGGCATATTCTTAAATTCCCCACCAATAGAAGAGACGGAGAAAGCAAATAAGGAAATGAACAGCCTTCTACCTGCAACTGGAAGCACTGTCTCTCCAAAAGCCACCTGCCTTTGTTGCTTCACCTGTCTTGGGGTGAATGAAGAATAGATTTGTGGGTCAGGAATTTTTGCCTCATTTCACTCCATCTGCTTTCTCAGCAGCTTCTTTTTAGGACACTGCAGTCATCCTACCTCCAGATTGTCACTTTTAAACATAATCTTTACCATTAATTGAATATTTAATATATTCCAGGCACTGGCATTATCTCATTTAATGATTATAGTAAACTGTAAGGTAGACAGTGACAAGACCTAACACTGATTGAGCAACTTTTAGGTGCCAGGCACAGTTCAGATAATTTTTGTTCTCTGAATTCACATATTCCTACCAACTGTATGAGTTTGATACTATTATCAACCCTGTTTTAAAGATGAGGAAACTAAAGCCTCAGAAGGGTTCAGTGAATTTCCCCACATTGCAAAGTTAGTATGGAGAAGATCCAGGCTTTGGACTGAAGCCCCAGAAGGGTTCAGTGAATTTCTCTACATTGCAAAGTTAGTATGGAGAAGATCCAGGCTTTGGACCCAGGCAATTTGGCTCCTGAGACTATACAAGGAGTTGCTATTCCTGTTTAAAAAATGAGGGACACAGATTCAGAAAGGTTGGAAGAGCTGCCCAAAGTCACACAGTGAGTTTGATAGTGTTAAAGCTGGAATTCAATCCCAGGTATGCCTGACTCCAAATACAAAGCACTTAACCCACCAAGCATGCACATTATACTCCTCCCATCCCGCATTTATAGGGGTAGTTATCCATTTGAACTCGACTGTTTGTACATCCATTGCCCCAAGGACTAGGATTATGTCCTATTATCTGTATCTCCAGCAATCTGAATGTAACAGGTCCCTGATTCTTAGTAGATGCTCAATAAACATTTATGAAGCTGACATAATCAAGGCCTTTCATGACTCCCGTCTGCTACAGGCAGGGTTAATTATTTTTCATATACATGTTCTCACTGGCTTGCCTTCATTGCTTTGTGATAACACATTCTTCACTAAACTGTAAGTATACATAAATATAGCATAGTCTCATCCATTAGATTGGGAGATAGCTTAGGGCAGAAAAAGTGTCTTATTCATCTCAATATCTTTACTACCTAGCACTGGGACTGGCATACGGTAGGCATTTGTGATACAGATTGTGAGCTACTGCTCTGAAATCCCTCTCCTTTTCTGCCTGGACACTACTATACTTCCCAGCTTTCCTTGCATTTAGGTACAGCCATCTGACTGAGTTGTAGCCAGTGGGTTGTGAGAAGGCAAGACATGGGCTATTTCTGGGCCAAAGCAATTAAGAAATGGGTATGCATCCCCCTGCCCTTTTCTTTTCTACCAATAGGATTCATGTAACAAGAATGCCTTAGAGGATAGTGAAGCCACAAAAGGGAAGGGGTCTGAATCCCTGAATGAGTACATGGAAGAGAGCTGCCTGCTGACCAGGAATACCAGGACCTATTACATGAACAAGAAGTAAATTTCTATTCTGCTTGATCATTATATATTTTGCATCTATTTGTTACTGTAGCTAGTGTTATCCCAACCAATACACCATTTATCAGTGATAAATGATAAATACTAATCCTCAATATCAGCATACTGTTTTTACTTGGAAGAGAAGACAATCCTATCTGCTTAAGAGTAAAATATGTAGTTTTTTTTAAATGTTATTTCAGAACAACATCATTATTACACCAGGGTCTTTGGGTACCTACCTAAGCTAATGTACAGCAGGAATCAGCTTTACTTTCCCTTTGAGAAAATGTATTTTTCTTTTCTTTCTTTCTTTTTTTTTTTTTTTAGACAGAGTTTTGCTCTTGTTGTCCAGGCTGGAGTGCAATGGCATGATCTCAGCTCACCTCAACCTCCGCCTCCCGGATTCAAGTGATTCTGCTTCAGCCTCCCAGGTAGCTAGGATTACAGGCATGCACCACCAAGCCTAGCTAATTTTGTATTTTTAGTAGAGACGGGGTTTCTCCATGTTGGTCAGGCTGGTCTCGAACTCCCAACCTCAGGTGATCCACCCGCTTCGGCCTTCCAAAGTGCTGGGATTACAGGCGTGAGCCACCACACCTGGCCAAAAATGCAGTTTTCAAACAGGCAGGTGATTTGTCCAATGCAGTACAACAGATTGGTGGGAGAGCCTAGTCCAGGCCTCCTGAGTCCCAAGTTGTATCAGTAAGAAAGTAAACAGCTGATTGCTAAGTGTAGTGTAAAAAAAACAAAAACAACAAAAAAAAAACTTTAGTCATTTTCACTTTGGGGTTAATTTTTATATTCCTCTGATGTGAACACAGACTCAGGTCAAAGCTCAATTTACTGACTATTATTTTTTGGTCCACTTTTTAGAATATCTTGTCATGGAAAGCAAATGTGCAGTTACATCTCAAGAAATGGTGCTTTTCCAGACAGCAGCTAAAGTTAGACTGTGTTGTTCATATGTGATGCTGTACATTTATTTTATGTTTAGAATAACTTTACATTTTATTGCAAAACAAATGTGCACTTGTTATAGAAACTTCAGAAAATAAAAATGAAGGCTGGGCATGGTGGCTCACACCTGTAATCCCATCACTTTGGGAGGCCAAGTCAGGCAGATCACCAGAGGTCAGGAGTTTGAGACTAGCCTGGCCAACCTAGTGAAACCCCATCTTTACTAAAAATACAAAAATTAGCCGGGCATGGTGGCGGGTGCCTGTAATCCCAGCTACTCAGGAGGTTGAGGCAGGAGAATTGCTTGAACCCGGGAAGCGGAGATTGCAGTGAGCCGAGGTCACACCACTGCACTCCAGGCTGGATGACAAGAGGGAGACCCCGTCTCAAAAAAAAAAGTAAAATGAGCAAAAAAAAAAAGAAAAACGAAGTCACCCATATGTATAGTATATGAGATATATTTGACCAAAACAGGGTCATTCCATATTCCATATTCTCCTACAACCTCAATTTTCAATGACTGCACAGTGTTGTGCTACAAGAATGTATCAGTATTTATTGACTGAGGCCTTACACATCTCAGCTATCAGTAAAACAGAACCACAGTTTAGAGTCAGGGCAATGAAAGCCGTAGACATAGCAGTTTTATTCTTTCATTGATTCATTCATTTAACAAACATTATTTGGGTACCCTCTTGGTGCCAGACATTGTGCTAACTGCTGGAGCACCTACAATCAAAGAGACTCATGAAGCTTCTCCTTGCCAGGGCAGAGTTCCTGCAGGTCAAAGTAACTGTTACATAACAACATGCTGTTGCCCCACCCCACCTTCTTCACCCTTCTTTCAACACAGCCAGTGTTATATGGAGAATGTAGAGGAACTCAAGAGAAAGAGAGGCGCTTTTTTTTTTTTTTTTTGCTAAGCGCCATATGTTCATATTAAGTAGATAAAGCCCAAGAAACAGCAAAAACACATTAGGTTGCATTAGTTCTCATGATTTTTCCTTTCCTCGCTGCCCTTGCCTGTCTTCCCTGTGGCTGAAATATACCCCCTACTCCATTGACATTGCATTTGGCCATGTGACCAAAAGGGATGTATGCAGAAGTGACAGTGTTCTAGTTCCAAGCAGAGGCTTTAAGAAACACAGCATGTTTTTGGCTGGGCGTGGTGGCTCATGCCTGTAATCCCAACACTTTGGGAGGCCAAGACAGGCAAATCACTTGAGGTCAGGAGTTCAACACCAGCCTGGCCAACAGGCTGGTGAAACCCCATCTCTACTAAACATACAAAAATTAGCTGGGCGTGGTGGCACATGTCTCTAATCCCAGCTACTCGAGAGGCTGAGGAACGAGAATTGCTTGAACCCAGGAGGCAGAGGTCGCCGTGAGCCAAGATCACACCACTGCACTTCAGCCTGGGTGATGCAGTGAGACTCTGTCTCAAAAAAAAAAAAGAAAAGAAAAGAAAAGAAAAAGAAACACGGCACATTTCTCCCATTAAGAAATGGGTATAATCTCTTGTGTCCTGCCCTACACCATTAGAAGAGCATGCTTTCGACCGGCAACTGTTGCTCCTACACTCTGAGTCCTAGAATGAGAAGCACGTGGAGCTAACCTGCACCTACCTTGTAGCTGGACGCAGAGCAGTCCCAGGGAGCCACGGACCTACAACCAAAAAATAAAATGTTTGCTATTGCAAGTCATTGATATTTTGGGGTTGTTTGTTATACCAAATTATCATAGCAATCACTGACTAATACAGAACAGTTCAAAATCAAGTGTTCAGTTGTGAAGGTCTATCTGAAATGTCGTGAACTCTAGGAAGAGTTTAAAGATTCTCCCACATCATCTCTTTGCCTCGCCAGTCGGAATCAATCTCTCCTTTGTGCTTCCTTAGTATTTTGCTTGTGTCTCTGTTATAGCTGACATTTACCAAAGCCTGCTTTTTGTACACATTTAGTTGTATATGTGTCTATTTTTCCTCCTGGAACATAAGGTACTTTTTTGTTTTTGTGAGTTTTTGAGGGCAAGTACTCCTCACAGTGTCTAATGCCTGGCATGCGGTAGATGTCAAGAGTATTTAATTGAATGAATGAAGGAGGTCTTCAGGAAATGAGGGTGGGTGTAATGAAACTGAACAATGGCATGTTAGCCTAACCTTTGAGATGCACCATGGTGTACAAAGGCAAGTACAGAAACTGCATCATTTTGGCAAGGGTGGGAAAGAATAAGCAGAAATTTAAACCAAGACAAGTTATAAAGGAGACAGCATGCTATCAGAGAAAGAGGAAGCTCAGTAACCAGTAGTCATGAGACCTACGTTCTAGTTCTGAATTGGATCCTGGACAACTGTTTTCCCTTAAGAAGTCCCTTAACCTCTCTGGTCCTCATTTTTTTCACACATAAGAAAAAAGAATGATACTTTTACTCACAAAGATCAGAAAAATCTTTGTGAAAGATCAGAAAAATCTACAGTACAAAGATCCAGAAAAAGGTACATACATGACAGAAAAGCAGCTTATTTTTTTCTAGGAATAGAGCCTGTACTCCGTCTAACTCCAGGAAGCCAAAGGATAAATCATTAAATGACCACACAGGTTCATATTGAATCATTATAGGAGTTGCTCACTTACAGTGATTACTGTTTTGTGCTGCCTGTTTTTCATTAACGGAAAGCAAAAAACTGAACATTTCCAATGTTTTGTTGCCAGGAACTCTATTAAAATTGATATTTATTTTTACTTATTTTATCTTCCAGGCAAAGTTAATTCCTCCTCTCATTTCCCTCAGTCATAGTTGTTAGTTATTATTGTTGTACTTTGACATAGTACAATGGTGCCCTCAGAAGACAGTTTTTTTTCTGAGACAAAGTTTTGCTCTTGTCACCCAGGCTGAAGTGTAGTGGTGTAATCTCGGCTCACTGCAACCTCTGCCTCCTGGGTTCAAACAATTCTCCTGCCTCAGCCTCCCGAGTAACTAGGATTACAAGCACAAGCCACCACACCTGGCTAATTTTTGTATTTTTTTTAGTAGAGACAGGGTTTCACCACGTTGACCAGGCTGGTCGGAACTCCTGATCTCAGGTGAGCCGCCCGCTTCGGCCTCCCAAAGTGCTGGGATTACAGGTGTGAGCCACCATGCCCGGCCCCAGAAGATAGTTTTGTAGACCTTTCTGCCCCAAATGAAGTGGTCCCATAGTACTGTACTTTTAGTTCTTATTTCTTGTTTTACAGTTTTCCCATCTTGCTTCCCCACTGGTAGGCTACCTGTTGTCAATTCTAATGGCCATCAGTAAGAAATGACAGCTGCCTCTTTCTGCATGTCAGGCTGCTACCAACCAACTTTCTGCATCAAATCTACTTGGAATTATATGTCAAATGGAATAAATAATACCGAGAAGAGCCTAAAGATGCCTTCCACTGGGCTCAGTGAATGACATTTAGTGCACAGACTTTGTTGCAGCTACTTTGGGGACTCAGTCTTTTAACCTCTATATTCCAGTTTGTGTCTGTGTTTCAGAGGGCTAAGATTGTTAATGGAATAATATCCTAACAAGCAAAGCTCTATTCTAGTTCTTTACTGAAAGAGAAAACAATCTGGGAGACACATCTCTAGATAAGATGGTATAGATACAATACCTTTTAAAAGTTATTATTATTGTTGTTAGCGTTACTATTGCTTTGTAATCATTTTGCGGGGCTGTGTATGCTGTGGAAAGAGCACTGGATTGGGAGTCTAGAGTTTTAGGTTCTAGCCTCAACTCTATTAAATGACTTCAAGAAAATGACTTACCCTCTCTGGGTCTCAGTTCCCTAATCTCAAAAAGTGAAAGGATTCAACAGGATGATCTGTGAGCCTCTATGTTCTATGAATCTATGTCAAGGTACCCAGACTATTGCTTGGCAATAACTGCAGTATGTCTGGAAATTGACTTCACTTTATGGCTTTGGCCTTCGTGGTTTGCTCTAACTTGAGTATTCGTTTGATAGCCAAATTCTTAACACCATTTTCTGGTCCCTTTACTATTTCTTTTTATAATGATTTTGTCCTTAATTTGGACTTATTTCAAGGAGAAAGATGTTAACTATTTAAAAGTGATGGGATGTTTTAATCTGGGCTGGAAAGCCTGTTCTTTGAGAATGGCTTAATTAACATTTCCAGGTTCATAACATTTTCATTTATTCATCTTTTTGTTTTTAAATGGTTTTTTAAGTTTTCCAGAGACGGCAATCTCATGTTCCTAATAGATTACGAGAGAGAGTAGGTCTGCTGGGATCTGCATTCTTATTAGGTTTAAGATTCACATTAGGAAAAAAAAAAAAGGAGCTTAAGCAGAATAGGTCCACCATGCTAATAAAAAAGGAAACAGAACTTTAATTCTATACAAGATAATATGTTCAGATAGTCAGGCAAAAAGCAGATTCAGTGACCTTGAAACAGGACAAATATTTTTCCTCCCTGAGCTCATTCTCAGCAGGGGAAACCATGTCTTATGCTTCTTCCCACAGTGCCCCAGCAATGCAGAGAGACTTGCCCTGTAAAGGAGGACAGAGAGTTACTGAGACAGAATGACAGAAGCTAAAACTCACAGCTGGGTGGTCTTTCATGACTTGGGGGATAGTTGGCCATCAGAAATTGGGGTAAGAAGGAAACACATCTGGCACTGTGCTCTGCATGTGATGGGTACCCCAAATACAAATTAAATTCAATTAAATAAAAGAATACTGGACAAGGAATGAGGAGGCCTGCCCCACACCCCTTCCTCACCCCCAAGTCCTGTGCTATGGATAACAGCAGTATGCTCTTGGATAAGGACTTTCCAATTTCTGGTTCTATTTCCACATCTGCAAAATGGGACTATCAACATGAGGCCAGCATACTTTGTGAAATGGTTGTCGTGACTGATGCACTAGATGAACATAAAAGGTCTACATTTTAATATGATCAGCTGACAATATAACCTATTTCTGGCCTCTTTTAAAGATCATAAAGATTTTTATGATCGTGATAGCTGCTGAGCCTAAGAAAGAGGAGCAGTTAGTAACAAAACACTATATACTGCTTTGTCCATTTTGGAAAAATGGCTTGAATCCGCCTTTGCCCTTGTCTTCAGCAGTTCTGTAAAGAATTAGAAAGGGCTGAGGCGGGTGGATCACCTGAGGTCAGGAGTTTGAGACCAGCCTGACCAACATGATGAAGCCCCATCTCTACTAAAAAATGCAAAAATCAGTGGGGTGTGGTGGCGGGCACCTGTAATCCCAGCTACTCGGAAGGCTGAGGCAGGAGAATCGCTTGAAGCCAGGATGTGGAGGTTGCAGTGAGCCCAGATCATACCATTGCACCCCAGCCTGGGTGATAGAGCAAGCCTCCGTCTAAAAAAACATTAGAAAGGGATGAGACTATCTTGCCAAGTCTCTTATAGACCTCAGAGTTGGCATCTGTGGAGTTTTTCCCTGAGTCACCCTCTCTGAGAGTGACAATCAGGAAAGTTCCCCAGAAACACTACTGTGGCATGGTTGACTCTCAGGCTCTTGGCAGAAGAAAGCATTGTGTGTGGGGATCAGTCCTAAGTGGCAATTTGTCATGTCTTTACTCTCCAGAAAATGACCCAATTTTGCAAGAACAGGGAATGTGTTCAGAGAGTGGGAGAGTATTTCTAAAGTCACAAGCCAAACATGCAAGAACTCCAGTTATTCACAGGCACTAGATAATTAAAATGCCCTATTGTCTATTAGCTTTAATGCCTGATGCATTTTTCTTGTAGGTGAATTTAAGGGTTAAGCCATCCCAACATGCCTCACTCCCAATTTATAAAATGGAAAATCTTCCATAAATCAAAAGTTACAAACAGACTTTGTAATGTCATAACTCTTGTGACGGCTCTCACCTTGATTGATTCCTACACATACATTCTGGCTGATTACCATAATGTGCTCTTGTGGGACAATTGGCACCGGATGGGGAGAAAGAAGCAGGCAGGGAAGTAAATAACAAATGGACCTGGCTCCTCCTCATCGAGAGTGATTTCACTCCAATGTTCCATCATATCAACTGGGAAAGAGAGTCGTAGGGTTTAGGCAATCAATTACAGATATGTGTAGAGGCAGACACAATCATTTCACTGATTGTCACCAGTCTCGAGCAGTGCCACCGAAAAGTGATCCGTCACTCGATTTTCTCTGACACCCTGAGAAAGATGGCAGACACTTGTAGACTAACAGGCCCTGGATTGGTTAGCTTATAAAATTGAAAAATCGCTGTGTTTCAAACTTATCCAAACCTTTAAATACCTCTGTTGCTAAGATTTCATATCTTTCTGGCAAACATTTAGAAAGATTACCAATAGGCTAATGACATCATGCCAGAGTGGAAGGTGCCGTCTCTTATCACTGCAATTGATGGCGTCACTGTATCCAACAGGAGGGTTGGAAGGGTGATGGAGTAAGAAGGAAACAGCTACTTTCCTTCAACATGGGGATGTGGCAGACACCACATTAGATGTGTTCCACCTGCTAGGACAATTGGTGGGAGGACTCCCAGAGGGTTGATGACCCCCTGCCTCTCTCCCACCCACATTTCCAGAGCCCTCAGCCCACCAGGTTTGCAGCCACTGGAGGCCTGGACTTAGTCCTCTCCCATTCAGCATGATTTCCCTGAGTTGCCCAGCCTTTGCCAGGTGGGATTCTACATTGTCTACGCTGCAGTGACGGCAGCCTTCTTTCCATGAGAGTCAGTCCATGACAAGTAAAAATGCATATGGCCTTTGTCTTTCTTTTCATTTAAAATGAAAATAGTTTCATTAAGACCCATGGGTTCAAAAGAAAAAAAGGGCTGAACCCAGTGGTTCATGCCTATAATCCCAGCACTTTGAGAGGCCGAGGCAGGAGGAACACTTGAGCCCAGGAGTTCAAGACCAGCCTAGGCAACATAGCAAGACCCTATCTCTACAAAAAATAAAAAAAAAAAAAGAAGAAGAAAAGAAAAGAAAAGAAAAAAATTAGCCAGGCATGGTAATGCATGCCTGTAGTCCCACCTGCTCAGGAAGCTGAGGCAGGAGGATAGCTTAAGCCTGGGAGGTTTAAGGCTGCAGTGTGCCATGATCATACTACCGAACTCCAGCCTGGGCAACAGAGTGAGACCCTATCTCAAAAAAAAAAAAAAAAGAAAGAAAAGAAAAGAAAGAAAGAAAGAAAGAAAAGAAAAGAAAATCAAAAAAAGTATTTTCTTACACATAAATGAGATATTTAATTAAATTATAGAATGTCATTGAGAAAATTGGCACTGTCTTTGAACCCTTAAAATATTAATATGTGAATATATTTGAGAAGTGGCAACCAGAGGCAGCTTTTTAATCTTTTGTCCGGAGGTTAGGCTGCAGACCATTTCCTGAGAACAGGCAGGCTGCATGTGGGACCTCCACAGCAAGGGATGACGGACAGGACTTCTTCCTATGGCAGCCACCTCTGTGGAAGCTCCACTGTCTCCCAGCTGCAGCCTAAACTAATATTTCTGCCAGGTGCTTAAGAAAGGTAAAAGTCAGTTGAGGCACCCTTGTATCCAAAATCCCACACTGCAAAGTCTTCCAGAAAGAGACTGAGAAGACCTGAAGATGCCATCAGCACCTTCACTGAAAGTGACTCAGCCCATATCTGCCATTTCTTCTGGCACTCGGAGTCTCTGCCAGCCACCCAGGCACTATCCCTTCCATCAGCATATTTTCTCTTGGCACTGGAGGATCTAAAACGAACCCGGCACAGTTGCACAGTCCCAGACTTCTCCGTGTAAATCACCAAGAAATATGACGACCTTCTGCAGAAATGATGTTCTGCATTTCAAAGTTCATCCACTGCTAAACTAAATCAGGGGCAGCAGTCTGGTTCTCTGCTGGGTTCTCAAATCGCTTGACTCTAAGCCCCCTTAAATCCTTTCGCTCACACTGGCTAGCCCCTTGTAAACTGCCCTTGGCGGTTAGAGAAGGTCGCCCTCACGCTTACTGAGTGTTCACTGGTCCACTTTCCACTTTTAAAAGGGCCAGAGAGCAGGTACCTGGAAATGATTTTAAAAGGACTACTGATGTTCCTATGGCACTCTGTACTTCTCAAAGAGCTTTTGTGTCTGTTAGTTCATTTGACTCCTGAGAAAAAGGCCCCTGGAAGTAGCTGAGCATCCTAAGGACAGAGAAACAGAGATAGTAAGGGAGTTACTCAAGGTCATACAACGTGTTAGCAACAGTCTAGATTTTTGGACTCACGCTATGCTAATCTTGCCCCCTAAAAAGAAGAGGCATGGTGAAAATAGTATTAGTAATGGCAATAATTGTCATAACCTTCTGAGCACCAACTGAGTGCCAGGCCCTTGCTGAGCCCTTCATCCACATCACTGTATTTGACACTTTCCACCCTCTTTGGGTCCCTTTTGCTAAACTCATAAAATCCTTAGAACCTCTCTGTATACTATGCAACTCCAGTCTGCTGACTTCAGGGAAGGTTCTGGCACCGCCAGTAGTTTGACTTCAGAGTTGGAAAACAGGTCAAAAATCTGAGCATCACCGAAGAATTCAGAGTAGTTGCAGAAAGCCCTAGAAGAAAATCTTTAAGCAAGTACAGAACTCTCATAAAATGCTATGGGCCTGGAAAATGATTTCATAAGTTATTTTGATGGCAAAAATGTATGAAACAGAATTGACTAATTCATAAATAACTTCAGAGTCTCATCTATTATTTCTCACATCATAGCTTACAATGGAATAATTGTTTCTAATTCTGCTGAGTATTTTCTCATGCTTTTTGGTCCCCTTGGCAAATCTTATTAGTTGGGTAACTCCTAAGACATTGTAGCTTTCTTCTATGATGATGAAAACAAGTAAATATTAATAACAATTTGTTTTTAGTACTATGCAGCATTACTTTCACCACTAGAACCTCTTCTTTTTTTCTTTTTAATTTCTCATCTCAAGGAAAATCGGCTGAAATTCCCCCAAAGAAGGGCTTACAGAAAAAACAACAACAAGAAAACTCAGTGTCCTGTGATCTTATACAAATCTCAACTTACATTTTATTTACTATGTACATTACTGCAAACCAATATGAACCATAACTCCATTTAGATAATAATAATCAAATTATCCAACCTGGGATAGCATGTTTTATAGATTTTGGTCTAAATTTAATATAAAAATGCAGTAGTCCTTGTTTGGAAGAGTTTATTAAGGGTTAGCAAAGAAAAAGCTTTTTCAATAGTCTATAACTCTCTAATGGCCTTTTTCAAATAAAATGGGAAAGAATTTGAAAAGAAACCTATATCAGTGAGCTGCAATTGTAACATTACAGTACAGGTCTATAAATCTTGACATGCTCAGAAGATTGCCTAAACCAGCAATACAATCTGTCCAAACCTCATTGTCTCCACGACCAGCCAGCCTCATTTTAAGAAATGTATGTGGTCTTCAACCTAATTTTATCACCTTCATTTGTAAACTAGTCAATCAATCAAAGCATCCTGGGAGTCTAAATAGAAAAAGGAGTGCATTTTCATGCATTCTGGGCGACAGAGTCAAAAATTAATCTCCACTTGATCAGACATTTCTTGCCCTCATCTCAATAGACCATCATTAGGGTCAGCAGTGTATATTAAAAATAGAGTTACCGCAAAGAGTTCACCAGCTGGAGTTTGCCGGCTGCCTGCCCTTTCCTCAGAAAGCTTCCTCCTCTGTGTGAGCCTGAATATGTTCACCAGATTCATCTGGAAAGAAGCAGGCTGGAAATAAAGTTAGGAAAGAAAATGCCTGCCACCCTCGGGAAACAGGCATTGCTTCCCAAGTGCCTGGACCTGCAAAACACTCCAAGTGAGATTGTTACAGAGAAAATATTTCCGAAATGTATATTCATAAGGATCAGGCCCAGGTATTCTCTACACACTGGGGGTAAAGGCAGGAGCTTGCCCCAGGGCAGGACTGATAAATACCGGGAGGAAAGGCAGAGTGTGGCCGGGGCTCCAGGACAATGTTGGTTTGGAGCTGTCTTGATTTTCCTCCCCGCCTTACCATTCTTCAGGGTTTCTGCTCGTCAGGCCAAGGCGTCTCTTTTGGGTAAGGCCACAGTGGCACTTCTTTCCAGGCAGTGACTCTACCAGGTGCCTCCTTGGATCTCTGGCTCCTAAGGAAAGAATGACTAGATTTCTCCCTCGATACATATTTATTGAAGGAAGGGAGTTGGCTGATAGCAAATTGATTTTCAGGCCATGAACCTGGGAGCCATTCTTCGCATCTCTCTTTCCTGACATCCACATTCAGAGCATCAGGAAATCCACTTGGCTTTACCTTCAGAGTCTAACCAGAAGCTGACCACTTCTCACCTCCTGCACTGCTACCATGCTGTTGTAAGCCCCCATCAGCTCTTGCCTATCTTGTAATAAATAGCACCTACTAGGTCTTTCTGAGCCTACCTTTCCTCCTAGTGTCAACACAAAAGCCAAAAGTGATTCTTTCATAACATAAATCAATCTACTGTTCTGCTCAACCCCTTCGGCAGCACCCATTTCATTGAGAGTAACAGCCAATGCCCTTTAAATGGGCTCCTTAACTGAAGGCTAAGAAAATGATACTTATTACTTAATGACATTTACTCTGAGCCCAAGATTTCCCTATAATTACCTCAGTTTGCATTCCCATGCCACTGATGACATAGCTGATATTATTAATAATCGAACCATATATTGAGCACATTCTGTGTACCAGGCAATGAGTTAAGTACTTTACTTTCTTTATCCAATCTCTCTATAAATGGGGGGCATGCGGGACTCACTGAAGTTCAGGGCTTTCTGCCATTGTAGACATGGAAGTTGTTTACTTACATGGGCTAAAAAAGAACTGGTGTGATGTATAGCTGAAAGAACATAAGCCTTATGTTCAAATCCTAGCTCCACCAACTTGGGACTGGAATGACCTCAGACAAGTCATTTAAGCTTCTCAAGCCTGGGCCTCCTCACCTCTAACATGAAGTTGGGCTGCTGTAAGGATTAAATGAAATGAGGCATAAAAAATGGCCACAATGTCTGGCACAGTTTCTGGTACTCCATAAATGTTCTCTTCCTTTTGCCCTGTTTGCCAGCCCTAAACAAAATTAAGAAGTGAGTGAGTCTGTGTTTAGTAAGATTTCCTCAAAACATCCACAAAGGGGCTTTACCTTGGGACAATCAAAGACCAGTTTATTTTAAAGGAATTAGAGACATCCGCAGTTTAAAAGGTAGAAGGCAATGCATCCCATTAAGGAATGGACCCCTCATCAGTGGGGACAGATGGCCTTCCAGGGCCCCTCAAACTCATGCCATGTGGGCACCTGCCAGTGGCCTCCATGGGTTCTACTCAGAGAGGCTGTCCTGTCTGCACACTCTTTGTGGATAGCTGCCTATTTCTTCCTTGAGGGCAGGCTCTCACCCAGTGACCACTACACCCCAGTCTTGCACTAACTGTGTCATTAAAACCCACAATTTCCTATTAAGCTCTAGTTCCATGGCCACCAATTCCATAAGCATCAGAAAAGTTTTGATGGAAGTCTAGATACTGTCTCTGAAATCCCACTCATTTACTCCCTCTCTGCTTCATTTATTTGAACATTTATTGAGCATGTGCTATGTGCCAACAGCTGTGCTGGGTTCTGGGGATCTGAAGTCTCAGCCTTCAGGAAGGTGCTAGACTAAAGTCAGTTTTCTCTAAGTGTTGTGTGTGTATCTCTGGTGGTGGTGAGATGGTTAGAGACAGCATAGCCGTCAATTTTTTTTTATTTAAGTAGCTAAGTATTTCTTTTAATATGTATTAAAAAAATATATAACTAATTATTCATGCTCATTATTGCTGGAATAGTATTCTTTAGGGCTATGCAAACAAAAAAATGAGCTGAATCAGAGAAACCGATGAAAGAAAATAACATATAGAGGATGCATGAATATGGAGAAATTGTATGAGAAATGCTAGTGTAAAGTGAAAGATACATGAACATCCAGAACACAAAGTGGTACAGGCTGGGCCATGGACTGTACTTAGGGCAAATAAGCCCAGGGGTGGGGAGGGGATGGGAGGAAAGAAGGCAGTCACTGCTGTCAGGGTGGGGAGTGGAGCTGGGGGAAAAGAAGGGACAAGTGGAGATGAGGAGTCCAGGTAGGCCAGCTTCTCCAGGAGGTAGCAGGTGCACTAGACTTTGAGAGAAGGTATGAGTTTTCTAAATAGAAATGAGAAAAAAAGGCACTCCAACTAAATGGGGGACCAGGCTGAAGCTCTGAGAAAGTAAATTGTTTGCCTATGGTCAGACAGCCAGTAAAGAGGCTCGAACCCAGGAGTGACACATTCTCAAGTAGTATGTAACAGTTGTTAGGAGTGTGAGCCTTGAAGTTGGAAGGAGCATGAGGTCAAGTTTTGGCTCCACCATTTATTAGCTGTGAGCCTTTTGACAAGTTGATTAGTTGCCTTGAGTCTGAAATGGGAATAATCATAATGTCTCCCTCCTAAAGATTTTTTGGTGTAGCATTACATGTGATAATGCAACTAAAAGTTATTAGGGCTATGTAGCACAGAGTAAGTGCACAATGAATGTCAGGGATCATTCTTCTTAATATTAGGTACTTACTTATTCCATTGCATGCTATTGCCTCCAGAGTGAATTATCTCATTAGACTTGGGTACAGTGCAACGCCTGGCACAGGAAAAGGTATAACAAATATCTGTTGATGTGTTGAATGAATAAGTGAATGAATAAATAAATACATGTCTATTTATACGCAGAATTAACTGGATAATACAAATACTCCCCTTTTCTTTGTAATGTTTGAGAATACAATCTAAAAAATCAAAAACAGATGTATTTAAAAGCTTATATATTGTAATAATCTCCGCAGATGATTTCAAATATTGTCAAATTTTTTAAAGAACTTGAAACCGTCTAGGGCAAAAACCACAAGAACATTAAAAATATCAGTGGCTGCCACAGAGGTGGCAGGGGTGGTTGAGGGAAGGGATAAATAGGAGGGATGTAATGGTAGACACAGGACATTGTACATTTGTCAAAACCAATAGAACTGTACAATACAGAGAGTGACCTCTAATGTAAGCTATGGACTTTAGTTAATAATAATGTATCAGTACTGGTTCACCAATTGTAACAAATGTACTACACTAATGGAAGAAGTTAATCATAAAATAATAAAACTGTGGGAGCAGATTATGTGAATGCTGTACGTCTTGTGCAATTTTTCTCTAAACCTAAAATTGCTCTAAAAACACAAAACCAAACAAACAAGCAAGCAAACCCTCTAGCGACTAAAAGAGATGATACAGGAAGACAATACTTAGACTCCACTGAGTCCCAGAGAGGAATCTCAGCACAGGCTGGCTCAGAAATGAAAGAGGGGAGTTTGTTGCCGCTGTGGTCTGTAACAGAAGCTTGCATATGAAATAAGAGAGGCCACAAAAAAGATGTGTGCCCATGCCTGACAGATGAGCCAAGAATGCTTGTGCTTAATGTATTGGAGAAATTTTTCAAGGACAAGCCGCCCTCGTGTGAAGATTACATTCGCCATTATGCCAAGGTCAGCAAGACCTAGTGATGGAGCCTCTCCTATAGGTGCAGGCAGAGATGGACTGCTTGGAATGGGTGGCTCCAAGTCTTCAGGGGCTTGAATCTGAGCAAGTTCCCTCTCCCTGTACCAGAAGGCTCCCTGCTTTTGCAATGGAGCCTCCTTGAAGTTATGAAGTAGACTGCCTTCCTATCAGGGTGTTGGAAGCCCTCAGTTGGGTTGGATTACCACACATTATCAGGTAGCCAGGGCTGGCACCATGCACCTACAATGATGGCCATTCCTACCTCATCTGTACCTCAATTCAGTCTTCTGTCTTCTCTTGTCTGGGATATTCCTCTTGTCTGTTATGGATACACAACAACACTGCTATTTCCCTTTCTGGTCTTATTCATTCATATATTCATCCTTTATTTCTTATTTTTCTTTTTAATGAAGGTATCCCTGCATATAGTGAAATGCACATCTCTTCATTGCACAGTGTGGTCAGTTCTAACAACTGCATATACTTATATAACCCACATTCCTTTGAAGATTTCCATCACCCCAGAAAGTTCCCTTCTGCCCCTTCCCCAATCAATCCCCCTTCTACCCTAGAAACAACCACAGTTCTGATTTCTCTCACCATACATTAGTTTTGCCTTCTCAATTCTGTATGCCCACCAGGAAAACTCCTTATTAATCCTTCAAAACCCAGCCAGATATTACCACCAGAATTTATTACTTCCCTCCCTGAGCTCCCTCAGCAATTTGAGTATTTTTCTTATGTGTCTCTCTCCCCCATTAGACAGTGCACTTGTGAGGAATCATTACCACCATATCTTATTCATCTTTTACAACTAGTGCCTAAAATACAGGAGATATACAATGCATGTTCTTCGAATGAATGATGAAAAATATCTTCCAGAAGAACATCTTTCTTTGCCTTTTTTAAATTCCTAATTCACACAGTCTTTGTTTTTTGTTTTCTTCTTGCATTTTTAAAAATTATAAAACCAATGCAAGCTTACACAGAAGGGTATAAAGTGAACAGTAGAAGTCTGACTCCATAGATTAATTGCTATCTGTAGTTTCCTGTATATCCTTTCAGAGACGTCTATGCATTTGCTTTTACACACTCTACATACCTTCTTGAAATTTCCTTTTTTACACAGAAATATGAAACAACAATAATAAAATAATACTTAAAACTAACACATAGCATCTACTGTGTGCCAGCTAGTCTGAGCATTTTATATACATATATTAACTTATTTTTTCCCTCATAATAGTCCTTTAGGCCAAGCATGGTGGCTTACACCTGTAATCTCAGCACTTTAGGAGGCTGAGGCTGGAGGGTTGCTCCCTCCAGGAGTTCAAAACCAGCCTGGTCAATATAGTAAGACCTTATCTCTACGGAAAAAAAAAAAAATGCCAGATATGGTTATTGTATTAATCTGTTTTCACACTGCTATAAAAACATACCCAAGACTGTGTAATTTATAAAGAGGTTTAATTGACTCACAGTTCCACATGGCTGGGGAGGCCTCCAGAAACTTACAATCATGGCAGAAAGGGAGGCAGGCACGTCTTACACAGCAGCAGGTGAGAGAGAGCCAGCAAAAGCAGAGAAAACTGCCTCATAAAACCATCAGATCTCCTGAGAACTCACTATCACAAGAACAGCATGGGGGAAACTGCCCCCATGATCCAGTCACCTCCCACTTGGCCCCTACCTCGACACATGGGGATTGTGGGAATTACAATTTGAGAGGAAATTTGGGTGGGGACACAGAGCCAAACCATATCAGTTGTGTATGCTTATAGTCCCAGCTACTTGGGAAGCTGAGGTGAGAGGATTGCTTAAGCCCAGGAGTTTGAGGCTGCGATGAGCCTTGATCATGCCACTACACCTCAGCCTGGGCAACAGAATGAGACCCTGTCCCCCCCAAAAAAAAGAAAAAAAGTAGTCTTTTAAAGTAGGTACTATTATTATAAATTTTGATATTTATTATTTATCATTCTATTATTATTTACTATTAAAGTTTGTTATTTTACATATGAAGTAACTGAGACACAGATTAAGTAATTTGCTTAAGATCACACATCATAGAAATTATTTTAAGTTTCTACATATATATCTACCTTATTCTTTTTAATAGCTACATAGTATTCCATTGAATGGCTGTAACATGATTTATTTAACCAGCCCCTTGTCATGGACATTTAAGTATTTATAGTTTTTAGCAAGTAAAAATTAGACTGCAATAAATGCCTTTACACTTGTAGTGGTACTTTCTTGCTGAAATATATTCATTCTGGCATGGAACTAGGTCCAAGATGTACACACTTTACATCTTAAGAGTTATTGTTAAATTTCCAGCTGAAGTGATCACTCCAAATCACATACATACACTTGGCATGGGAGTGCCTGTTTCCCTGTGCTTTCTCTATCTCTAATTCCAGTATTATTAAACTTTAAAAATTGTATCTCTTTGATAAGTAGGGTATGTCCTTGTTTTGATCTGCATTTTATAAAACAGGTGTGAGATTGAGTATCTTTTCCATATGTTCAGGACCATGTAGAATTTTTTTCCTGTGCTGTTCATGCTTTTCTTTCTCTCCTTCTTCTTTCTATTGGGTTAGCCTTCTTCTTGATTTGTGAAGGCTCTTTGTATATTGAACCACTAGCGTTTTGTCATATATGATGAAAATACTCCCCCCATTATCATTAATTTTAGTATTTTTTATAATACAAAGTTCTTAATCAATTTGTCAGCCTTTTCTTTTAAGGCTTTTGAACTTGGCTCCATCGTCCTTTCCTCTTTAGCCAGAGAACTTCTGACATTGACACGACATAACTTTCACAGTGAGTCTATGTTGTAACTAAAACCAGCAACGAAGGGAAATTAATCATTTGGAAACAAGGCCACAGGGCTTCGATGGATTCTTCATAAGGTGATAACCGTTTGCTGGATGTGATACCGGTTCAGTGGGTGTTTCACATCGATAGATAAATCCCTTTCCCTAGCAGATGGTGTCAGAGAGGAAATTTTTGTAGTATGGGACAAGTTAAGGGAGTACATAAATAATATTGCATTTGATTCCCAACTTCTTGTGAGTTACAACATGTGGATGGTTTAAGCAGGTGCAGCCATGTTAATACGCTGGCAGGGAATGATTGATATTACCAGTGTCAACTCCAGGCAGCAAGCAGGATGAATAAAAACATTTCATCAGGGCACTGAGGGACAATCAAGATCCCCAGGCGCTCCGAAAGGTTTTCACTGAACCAAACTCCAGGCGTCTTGATGTAGAAGACCTACTCCCACACTTTGTGAAGGGGGCGGTGCACACAGGAATTTAAATAATGGATAAGAGCCTTCATTTTTCAACTCTCATCAAAATAATCCCCACACAGTTTTATATAGTACTTTGTTCCACCTAAAGGACAAAGGTAAAGGTTGTAGAGAAGTTTTCTGGGACTTGTACGTGTGATTCAAAAGCGTCTCCTCTGGAATGCATTTTCTGACTGGTTCAAGGTAGGCCCTGAATTCTATTCGGTTGTTCAGGATTTTTAAAACACTCTCTCCACCTCTCAGGAGACGGATGGTGTACAAAGGAAGGAGACAATGAAACGTTATCCATTTCCTGCTTGTCTTGCCTCTGTATAGTAAGCTTGTTCCCTTCCTTTCTTTCTTAGTTCCCTTCTACAAGGGGTAATTCTAGAAATAGAGAGAAGAATGAATTAAAAAAAAAAAAAGAGGAAGAAATGCTGCTATAACCTTCATCAACAAGAATCATTAGTAAAGATTAGGAAGTCTGTTTCCCCCTCCCCATTATTGGAAACACAGCAGTAGAAGTAAAACACGGCTTTTGGAAGAGAAGTGGTGGAAAGGCCTTAAGAGACAGGCTATTTACCTCCTCCAGCCACCAGAAATGTCAACTATTTAACCTACTTTAACAAACTGAGGGTTTTTTTTTTTTTACAAAATGGTGACATATCATGTAATGCTGAAGTCAAATAGTACCACATCTTACCACCTTTCAGTAAGAAAGGGTTATTTCAAAGCATGTAAGCTCAATACAGCAATGACTCAAGTGAAACTGGGTATTTTTGTAAGTCACAAAACTAAGGATTTTTGTGAATAGTGCTACTTAGGCAGAAAAGAGAACATACAAGACTTTGATTTTTTTTTTTTTTTTTTTTTTTTTTGAGACGGAGTTTTGCTCTTTTTGCCCAGGCTAGAGTGCAATGGCACGATCTTGGCTCACCACAACCTCCTCCTCCCGGGTTTAAGCGATTCTCCTGCCTCAGCCTCCTGAGTAGCCAGTATTACAGGCATGTGCCACCACACCTGGCTAATTTTGTATTTTTAGTAGAGATAGGGTTTCTCCATGTTGGTCAGACTGGTCTCAAACTCCCGACCTCAGGTGATCCGCCTGCCTTGGCCTCCCAAAGTGCTGGGATTCCAGGCGTGAGCCACCGCACCCAGCCTTAAGGGTCTGATTTCTTTTAAAAAATACAACTCCACAAA
This sequence comes from Gorilla gorilla gorilla, assembly GCF_029281585.2. Taxonomy (NCBI): domain Eukaryota; kingdom Metazoa; phylum Chordata; class Mammalia; order Primates; family Hominidae; genus Gorilla; species Gorilla gorilla. Next base: position 177,055,678 of record NC_073224.2, read on the forward strand.
AAATAACCTTTAAACTAAACCTTTCTCTAGTTCAACAAATAGAAACATTTGACCCATAAACACCAGACTCATTTGCCAAATATTCCTATTTGATGGTATTAAGCTTAAAAATAAAAACATATCACATCTAACTTAAAGAGTAATCATATAATTAATAGGTGAAAAACAGCGAGAAAGATTGCTGGAGATTAAGATTAAGCCCTGCAGAAGCGAATGTTCTAACTAGAAATTGGTTTAATTAATAGCACATTTTACATAATGATTACAGTGTAATTGCGCTGACTAGCAGAGTGTCATTAAATATATCCGTGCTCCTTTACAACACCCTAAGGCTAAAAATAATGAGTTACATTGAAAATCACTGTGCAACAGGTTCATAAATAACATTTAAGCCTATACAAGGCGAATACTTATAAATAATAAATATTTGCCTTTTGTAATTGAAGAAAAAATGACAGCCTTCTTTTTCTACTACCTTGTAGATTGCCATGTTATAATGCTGAAAAGATTTTTTCCCTTGCTTTCTCTAGAAGGTGTTGAATAATTTATTCAAATGCTAATATTCCACGTAGTCTGACTTTGAGGAACAAATATTCCTACATAAAGAATAAATGCCAAGATGCTTATTACTTCTCTTGCTTTACTTTACACCATGTATCCCCCCAAAACCACCATAGTCTATCACACCTGTCAAATGAAGTTAGTGGCCAAATTTTCTTGCAGAGAAGCAGCATTTTTCTTTATTTAAAAATTACCCCTTCTCCCAAAATATTCATTATGTTCGGGGTTGTTATGGGGCAGCAACTGCTCCGTGATTTCAGAAAGGAAGTCAACAGTGCCTGATAACTTTTTCTTTCTTTCTTTCTTTCTTTTCTTTTTTCTTTTTTTTTTTTTTTTTTTTTTGAGACGGAGTCTCGCTCTGTTGCCCAGGCTTGAGTGCAGTGGTATGATCTCAGATCACTACAGCCTCCGCTTCCTGGGCTAGAGCAATTCTCCTGCCTTAGCCTCCCGAGTAGCTGGGATTACAAGCGTGCACCACCACGCCCGGCTAATTTTTGTATTTTTAGTAGAGATGGGGTTTCACCATGTTGGCCAGGCTGGTCTCAAACTCCTGGCCTCAGGTGATCTGTCCCCCCTCGGCCTCCCAGAGTGCTGGGATTATAGGAGTGAACCACTGCGCCCAGCCACTTGATAACTTCTTAATCTCTCACTTTTCTCCTGTGAACCAATGACGTCCGATAGCAAAGGATGCTGCTCCTTTGATCCAGGTAGTTTATACTGGCATAGGCTCAGGTCCGCAGAAGGTCAGCCTTCACGAGCCTCCTCTTCTTCATCTCCTCAGCCCTGAAATGGAGTCGCGTTCCCCCAGGGCCTGAGAGAAAGCAGAAGGCAGAGCTCCCTGGCAAGGCAGCCTCCAAGGAGGCTTCCCGAAAGCTCCAGAGCGGGGCTCTTAGCCCCTGGCTTCTCTCCAAGGACTGTGGGAAAGAGGGAGTCTCCAAGCTATAAGGAGAGTACGATTTTGTGGGGGGTGATCTTAGGCAGGAAGGAGGACAGAGACATCTGCAGCTCCCTAGGAAAGGACACAAGGAGAAAAGCCTCCTTTTCTCAGAGTCCAAGCCGTGTCCAGGTGCGGGTGAAGCAGGTCAAGCACTGTCACTCTTGGAAACGCCAAAGCTCCCAGGTCAGGAAGCCCTTGAAGGAGGAGGTCACCACTTTTGTCTTCCCACTTGGGAGAGCGGGTCTTTTTTTGGTGGAGGGAGGCATTGTTGCCTAGCCTAGCGATGAAGAAAGGACTTTAGCAGTAGCCAGAACTCAGTTCCAGTACTGGATCTACCACCTATTGCCTGTGTGATGTTTGGTAAGTCACTTGACCTCTCTGAGCCTCATTCCCTAACCTGTAAAGTGGCATGACACCAGTCTCTGCCCTCTAAGATTGTTGTGAGAATTGAATGAAAAAAATTTTTAGTGTGTGAACTCGGTATAGTGTCTCCCAATTTGTCATGGCTGAATCTGTGATAGTTCTTATTTATCTCATCATTAGAAAGTTTTTTCTCATATTTAGCCAAAATCTTTCTTCTTGTCACTTCCTTCCATGGACTCTAGTCCCTTCTGGAGTGATGAAGAACTGAGGTTTTTCTACTCACCCCCACCCACTTGCACATCCAGTACAACCAAAGGGAATTTTTCACCATGCAAATAATACCTCCCCTGCGATTAAAACCCACCATGATGACCCATGGTTCTTAGGGAGCCTAAGGCTGAGAGTCCTTATTCTGCATGATCTGGCCTCTGCCTGCCTCACCAGCCTCATCTCAGGCCACTCAAGCCCTCATGCTCTGTGCTGCAGAGGCCCCAGGCCTCTTTCTGCTCAGGTAGGCAACTTTCCTACTGGCCCCAGGACCTTTGCATAATGTCTTTGTTTGAAACTCTCTTCTTGTCTGCTTTTTCTAATTAGCTCTTCAGACCTCAGCTCAAACAAGGCTTCTTCAGGGAAGTCTTAGACTAACTCCCCAAACTAGATTAGGTTTCTGCCTCTCACAGCTCCCTCTACTGTTTCTTCATAGGTTTTATCATTACTGAAAGTGGTATAGTTTTGTAATTATGTGATAAATTATTATTTTCCATTCATAAACTGCCCATTCTATGAAGGCAGGGAACCACGGCTGCTTGGGGTTAATAGTGGGCTCACCCATTACCTGTCATATGGCCCCTGTCAATACTTGGCGTGAATGAATAAAGGGTGGAAAGAAGTAATATCCATTTCCACATGAGAGTCCTGCACATATTTGAAGATAGTTCTTGTGCTTCTCTGCTTCACAATTTAATTATCACAAGATGAATGATCACAGTGCTACTGTACTCTCATCATGTTGAGTTGTAGACCCCTCAACAGCCCTGCACTCACACCCAAGGGAGCTCAATAGAGTGAGAGGATTGAGTGAGAAGTGAGAGAGTGAGAAGATCTTAGGATCTAGACATTCTCCTTTCACTACTGCACCCAGAGGCTGCACTAGCTCCAAATATACACACGTTTGTGTCTGTGTGTGTATTATATACACACATTGTTCTTTTGTTTAAAAGCAATAGACTTATGAAAGCAAATTTGGAAAATAGAGACTAGAAAAATGTAACAAAAATAAGCCTTAGTCATGCAAAAAAAAAACCCCACTCTTAACAATTTGCAATAATTTCTGTGAGTACCTTTTTGCATGTGAATAAGTTATTGTAGCATTTAAGGAAGGATTATATAGTGGAAATACCCCTACATACTCATATGTATCCTGCTTTTTCACCAGTATTAAATTATAAAAATATTTTTGTATTACCAAGCAAACTTTACAAATACCATTTTACATAGTGCTGTATCAGAAACACTTTCTGCTGGTACTTACAATAAGGCTTGGAAGACTATTTTTCTCACCCCCTAAGAAGTCTGAAGGTAGGTGGTTGCTGACATGCTTCAAACAGGTTTTTGCTTATGGTTGCAATATAATTGCTGTAGCTCCTACCATCACATTTATATTCAAGGCAGGAGGGACAGGAAAAGGATGTGCCATTTCTATCTTTTTTTTAATCAAGAAAAGTCAACTCCCTCCCAGGGCCCTCAGCAGACTTCCACTTATAAATTCCTGCCTAGACTCTGTCTATGATCAACACTAGGTACAAGGACATCTGGAAACGTGAGTATTTCCTTCTTCCAGCCTATAGGGTTGAAGCAGGCAAGGGAAATTGGGCATCTTTCCCACCTTCTATCAGATTAATTCTATTCCATTTGATTCTCAGCTGTTAAAACAAAAACCTTGGCAACTTGCTTCCGAAAAGACCCTTTCCTCCTTTTGCTTCCTGGTTTATGAAAATCAACCAGATCACAAAGGGAGTTAATAGAAGTATTTTTGGTTATCATGATGTTTATGGGGGTGCCAAGGCTAACGGACATCATCGAATGTGCAGGAAATCTGCAAAATAAAGACCTGCCCATCCCTAAATGCCAATAGTGTCCTTGTTGACTTTCATTCAATGACAATTATGGGAACTATTCAATCAGAAACAGGGAAGGAAGGAAGGAAGGAAGGAAGGAAGGAAGGAAGGAAGGAAGGAAGGAAGGAAGGAAAAGGAAAGGAAGGAAAGAGCATTGTGTCATTAAACATCACAAACAACAGAAGACAGATAATAATTCTCAATGATGGGATACAACCCTATGCATACTACTTTCTCCTTCCCAACCCACAATTTATATCATGTCCTGTATACAGACAAGATTATTTAAACTGCCCTTCGAGTGAAGTAGTTAAGAAAAGGCATGGGTGTAGATCTTTACTCTTTCTGGCTTTCAAAGGGTTCCCGCAGGACTTTGGGACCTGATATTGTTTGCAATTTGTTCTCCCTTGGAGGAGATTAGGAAAAATAGAAAGGCCCAAGCCAGGTACTGCTTGGTGTTTAATGATGATAGGCAAAGGTGAGAAAGCACAGATCAGCTTTTTCCTCTCGGCAGAGTCTGGGCTATTAGGAGAAGGGAATTTAGTGTTTGATTTGCCCATTTTCCATTCCTCATCGAGGTTTTGGTCGCAAATTACTAAACCTCCATTCAACAGTTAAATTAAACATAACTAACTTTGTTAATATTATTTCACAGACGAATAACTTGATATTCATACTCTTTGTATGTTCAATACGTACAGAGCTCAGACACATTTTTAAGTCTCAGCTGGTGATGAATTCTGCTGAGCTAAACTTGTGTTTCACAGGATCCTGCTCAGCTGAGACGGGGGACGCTATTGCACTGTAAAAATAAGCTTCAAGCCATAATTTTGATGGGCCCCTCACAGCAAGGAAGCATCCCTCTTCTCCTCCTCCCTCTTCATGGTAGCAACTGCCATTTGCCACTTGCACATCCTAACCTAAAGGAATCTCTTGCAGACAAATCCCTCATACCAGTGCCTCCAATGTGGAAAGGGCACTAAACTCAAACTCCAAAGGCCTCTGTATTTACCCCCTCTCTGCGTATTTCGTTATGAACTTGTGACTGTAAGCAACTCACTTAATTTCCGATAGCCAAATTCCACATTTGGGAGGGATGGAGATAAAAATTCTGCCTTTCTATCTCACACACTGGATGTAAGCTTGGGTTGAGAGAGTGCTGCAAACTGTCAGGTGCTATTCACTATGATTTACATTTTCTCCTATAATGTGGACTCCTGTCCTTTAAACATGATAGGAAGAGCTTAATAAATAGTTGAATAATAAATGTGTGTGCTTATTTATTCATCCAACATGTATTAGGCACCTTCTGTGTAGCAGTCCCAGTGGTAAACACTACGGCAGTAAAGAATGAAATTGTTCTGTAGTTTGAGAGAGAAACAAGTGAACAAATAGTTATAATATGACAAAGTATGTACTCTATAATGGAGGCAGTGACAGGGGTTTTGAGACCATGACATTCTGCCCAGGCGAGCAAGGGCTGCTTCACAGAGGGGGCCACTCGTGAGAGAAAGTGGGGACCATCTCAAATACTCATGAGAGCCAATGCTGGCCACTCTTCTGAGGATGTACGCACATTCTGTCCTTTCGTGGTCACACAGCCCTGTGGAGTGGTTTATATTTACTTCATAAGTAAGAAAGCCAAGGCCTAAATAACTTCCATAAGGTCACAAAGCTGGTGAGGTGAAATCTGGATCCCAAAACCCACACCCTCCAACAGGAGGCCAGGTCCTCCTTGGCTCCCCAACACCTCCACATGCTTGCCTCACAGGCTGAGGAAAAGCCTGCCAGGCTTCCCTTTCAACAGTGGTTTAAAAAGTTACCCAAAACAAACAACTCCATTAAAAAGTGGGCAAAGGACATAAACAGACACTTTTCAAAAGAAGACATCATGTAGCCAACAAGCATATGAAAAAAAACTCAATATCCCTGATCATTAGAGAAATGCAAATCAAAACCACCACAATGAGATACCATCTCACACCAGTTAGAATGGCTATTACTAAAAAGTCAAATAATAACAGATGCTGGTGAGGTTGCAGAGAAAAAGAGACACCTATACACTGCTGGTGGGAGTGTAAATTAGTTCAACCATTGTGGAAAGCAGTGTGGTGGTTCCTCAAATAGCTAAAAACAGAACTACGATTTGACCCAGCAATCCCATTACTGGGCATACACCCAAAGGAATATAAATCATTCTATCATAAAGACACATGCATATGTATGTTCACCGCAGCACTACTCACAGTAGCAAAGACATGGAATCAACATACATGCCCATCAATGGAAGACTGGATAAAGAAAATATGGTACATATACACCAGGGAATACTCTGTAGCCATAAAAAAGTATGGATCATGTCCTTTGCAGGAACATGGATGGAGTTGGAGGCCACTATCCTTAGCAAACTAACACAGAAACAAAAAAACAAATACTGCATGTTCTCACATACAAGTGAGAGGTAAATGATGAGAACACATGGACAGAAAGAGGGAAACAACAGACACTGCGGCCTACCTGAGGGTGGAGGGTGGGAGCAGGGAGAGGCTCAGGAAAAATAATGAATGGGTACTAGGCTTAATACCTGGGAACTAAATAATCTGTACAACAAACCCCCATGACACAAGTTTACCTATATAACTAATGTGCACATGTGCCCCTGAACTTAAAATAAAAGTTAAGGCCAGGCACAGTGGCTCACCCCTGTAATCCTAACACTTTGGGAGGCCCAGGTGGGTGGATCACCCGAGGTCAGGAGTTCGAGACCAGCCTGGCCAATATGGTGAAATTCCATCTCTACTAAAAATACAAAAAATTAGCCAGGCATGGTGGTGTATGCCTGTACTCCCAGCTACCCGGGAGGCTGAGGCAGGAGAATCGCTGGAACCCGGGAGGCAGAGGCTGCAGTGAGCCAAGATCGTACCACTGCACTCCAGCCTGGGTGACAGAGTGAGACTCCATCTATAAATAAATAAATTAATTAATTAAAATAAAAGTTAAAAGTCCCCTAAAATGTCTTAGGTAACATTAAACATGTGTTTCCAAAACTTATGCAAATTATCTTAAGAGGGAAAAAATTGGGTACAGAGGTTATTACAGGCATAGGCTGATATCTCAAAAGTGGGTCTCCCAAGGGACCGAAACCCAGTTCCAGAAAGCTCCACCAACAAGACAGAGTCTCTCCCCCTCTCTCTGGCTGTATTCCATTGTCTTTGTTCTCTTTGTTGTGTTCATTTTGCTCTCTCTTTAGATCAGCTTTTGTTGCTTCTCCATGAACAAAGCAGGAGACAGCCACTCCACCCCTCGTTATACCAGTTTAAGCAACCCAAGGAGACTGACTAGCATCTCTACATCCCAATTCTGAATTCCAGGAAGATGGTATCTGATTGGGTTAGCCCAACTTGGGTTAACTGTGTCCTTAAGTGTGGGCTATGTATAGTGACTTCATTCCGAAGAGTACAGCGTGCAGGGGCCTGGTGGGTAGAGAAACATGCCCAACACCACCTCAGCCAGGTGATCAAGGTCAACATCAACAGTGATAATCATGTTGAAAGTATGTATCTTTGACACGCGATGGGATAAAAATGGTACATTATCTCTGTGGTCTTCCTCTCCAAAACCTATAACTTCAATCTATTCATGAGAAATACATCACACAAATCCCAGATGCAGGACATTCTGCAAAACACTTGACTAGTAATTCTCAAAACTGTCAAGTTCATAAAAAAACCAGAGAGCGCTGATAAACTGTCACAGTCAAGAGGAGACCAAGGATGTAGGACAACTAAATGTGATGTGGTACCCTGGATGGAATTCTGGGACAAAAAAAAATAGATATTATAAAAATCTAAGAAAACCTGAACAAAGTATGGACATTAGTTAAACATAATATATTGATATTGGTTTATTAATTGTAACAAATGCACTATGCTTATGTAAGATGTTAATAATGGGGAAACTGGGCCAGTTGCAGTAGCTCATGCCTGTAGTCCTAGCACTTTGGTAGGCCAAGGCAGGAGGATCATTTGAGTCCAGGAGTTTAAAACCAGCCTCAGCAACATAATGAGACCTATCTCTGCAAAAAATGTAAAAGTTAGCCTGGCATGGCGGCACATGCCTATGGTCCCAGCTCTTCAGGAGGCTCAGGTGACTGGATTGCTTGAGCCTGGGAGGTCGAGGCTGCAGTGAGCTATAATTGCACTCCAGCCTGGGCAACAGAGCAAGACCCTGTCTCAAAAAAAAATAGGGGAAACTCGGTGTGAGGTACATAAGAACTCGGTACTATCTTTGCCATTATCTAAAACTCTTCTTAAATAAAAAGTTTATTAAAACAAAGGATTGTGTGCTTACTCTGCCCCAATTACCATGCTGAGTACTTTAGACACTGCAATAACTAAAACAAAAAGTCCTTTTCAAATTACCCTGTCCCCTTTTCTACCTACGACAGTATACGTTGCAAGCCCTTTGAGATAAGGGAAGCTGTCAAGACCCAGTACAGTCCTGACACACAGTAAGCAGTCAGTGTATCTGTGCTGATGTGAACTAACGTCTGTTACTCACAAGAGAGGCCCCCATCTTAACATTCAGAGATGTGACCTTGTCCTGTCACATCTGATGGGGTCACTGTCCTTGGTCACGGAGACATGGATGACTTCCTTTTGCTCACTCCCACTTTTTTTTTTAAGACAAGGTTTTATTCTGTTGCCCAGCCTGGAGCACAATGGCACAATCTTAGCTCACTGCAGCCTTGAATTCATGGGCTCAAGCAATCCTCCCACCTCAGCCTCCCGAGTAGCTGGGTCTATAGGTGCGCTGCACCACACCTGGCTAATTTTTATATCACTATGTTGCCCAGGCGGGTCTCGAACTCCTGGCCTCAAGTGATGCTCCTGTCTCAGCCTCTCAAAGTGCTGAGATCACAGGTGTGAGCCGCTAAGCCCAGCCACTCTCTTCTTATCGAGCAAGTTAGTCCCTTCCCAGGTGGCCACCACCAACCCCTAAGAGGTCATGAAAGGGGCCTGGCCTAGCCTCTGAAGGATTTGCCTTCCAATAATCCTTTAGTCCTGGACTGGCAACTCCAAATGGGACCTAGACCTCATCAGTGTTTTATGCCCTTTAGGGGACCTAAAGCAAGGGCTTCTCTCAGGACAGTCTTATAAAACCTTTCAAAGGATAAGAGCCTCTTGTCATGACTAACCTTTGGAATGGGCACTAAAAATAATTTTGCATTCACTTTAACAGTTCAGGTTTTAAGGGGAAAGACAGATGGGTGTGGCTTATTTAAGTATTTGCTTTCCTAAAGCAATGGAGAGGGATTGAAGACCCAGAAGGAGTTTTTGGCAGCTGAGCTGAGATTTGGACATTTTAACCCTTTTCCACCCTCTTCGTTCTCCCTTCTGAGTCTCCATTCAGTCATTTCAATCCTGTGAACTGAATATTAGCTGATTAGCTAATTCCTTCAGGAAAAAACGTCGTTAATTCATCAGTCCTCTTGATTTCACTTTTTTAAACTGGCTTTGAACATCTTTCGTTTTAATAAATGACTGAATTCTGTGCTGTGGTTTGCAGAGTCATGATGAGCATGGGAATTCAAAATCCTCGCTGTGGTTGACTTTCAGGCCTATCATAAAGAGAACCATACTGCTCCTCACAATCATGCCAGAGTTTTCCCATAAAAAGGGACCATGCTAAGTCCTTTGGCTTTGGGCACTAATATCACCACCCCACTGCGTGAGCTTTTGTAGCCTGAAATCGAGAACAGCCCTCACTGCTACCTGTACACCTGTGCAATAGGACACAAAAGCAGCCCCTCTCCCGCCACACACCAGTCAAGTAATGTGGACCCTTGGGGCTGAATAATTCCAGGCTCAGTCCCTTCTGAGACGTTTCCCCAGGCCCTACAGCCTTAGCTTATGTAAGCACGCACACCAGTCTCTCTCTCAACTAGAAGCTTCTATAAGGGTCATGATTTAGTCATCTCCATAACACCCGTAGTGCTGGTATGATGCTTGCATGTCATATACACGAGCACATTATAAAAAAGGAGGGCACAGATACACAGGGCTTCCACCTACCCCAGGTAAGCCAAAGTCACTGCTACAGACATGGATGGCGCTTGACGCGTAGACAGGTAGAGAGCAGGGATTAAAAAAGAATGTCTCCCCGTTTCCTCGCTCTGACTGGGCAATGATATAATTTCCAGTCTCACGTCTCTATTTCAGACCACATATGGCAGTAATATTGGCTCTTCCCCACCTCAGCCTAACCATGACTAAACAGGTTGATGAATGTCATGCATCTTATCATCATACATGCATATTTTTAAATATAATTCACTTTTGATCTGCACCCTTGTGCAGTGGCGAATGAAAACAGTTAAGATTTCTTCCACTGTCTGCCTTTAAATGTATTAAACAGCCCTGCTGTCAATAGATTATATTCTTGTACAATGATAATAGCCCCCAAAACTAAGAGGCCTTGTCAGGAATTGCAGTTGTCACAGTTTGATGGGAATGATTTTACTTGGGGTTCATCTGCCGCACAATCATCTCATAATCTGGATATACATCACAGCATGACATGTAAATTTCCTGCTACTCTGCTTTCATTTCCAGAGGCAGCAATCAAATGAAAACCACTCAACCTCACCCAAATGTATAAATAATTTTCATTCAAACATATTAACAGTCAAAATATGAGAATTTATCACAGAGTGCTAGGCCTTTTAAGAAGCAATAAAGACTTTACTTTTTAAGCATATTTCTCCTTAGAAAAGTAATACGAATAGTAACTCACAATTTAAAAATCGCTCTTGAAAGTCCACATAGAAACCACCTGATCTGCAAACTTAAGGGATGTGGGTGTTTTGCCATAGATTTGATGCTTGCAGGAAAAGGGCTGCAAGAAATATCGGGTAGGAGAATTGCATGTCGATTAATAATCACCTACAGGAAAATACCAGTGCCTAGAAATGCGAATTTCTTTCATCTTTACTAAGCATCCCTTTTGTACTGCAAAACCAATAGTAGATTACTTCCTTTGAAATATAAAACACCAGATCCAAGAGCAATTTGTATCCTGTGGCAAATGACACTGTTTTTCCTCATAAATATCAGATTTTAATTGAAAGCAACCTCCTAAAGCCCATCAAATTGCAGCGGTGGACATGGCTGACTCTCCCCAACTTGAGGCTGAGTTCCAGCCACACTGGCTGTCAGTTACCATGAAAGGGAGAGACGCATTCACAAGCGAACAAGAAAAAATATTTGTACTTGATGCTCTGTTGACGAAGTTGAGTGAGAGGAGGGTGCTGGTTTGCTCCTTAGCCTGATTGAAGGTGAGTGTGGAGTGGCCTCCGGGAACTGCACTCGAGGGAAAGGACTTGGGCTGCAGAGTGCTCACCACGGGAGCCTGGGGACTCACCAGCCTGTCTATAAAGCCCGCCCTACCCCGCCCAAGGTGTGTCCAGGCTAAGCCTTCAGATGGGAACTTTCTCTGTGCCTGACCAGACAGAGGTGCTAAAAGACATCAGTTGACCAATAAGAAACCATGTTGACAAGAGTTTATTAGGTATGGAACAAAACCCCAAAAGGCATATAATACTCTGACACATCGAATTCAGTAATCAATCCATTCATATTTCAAAGGGTACCTTCCATATTTTAGAAAGGACAGCACTTTGTCTCTGGGTAAAGGCTAACTTGAAGGTTTCTATCATATCCACTGGGACAAGTGACATGCGGAGGGTGGTTAGGAAGTGTGGGATGAGAAGGCAGAGTTCGGGATGGAGGACAATTGATTTTTCCTATTGGTGCCAGCATCTAAAAATGTTGCTGCCTCACTTTAAATTTTTATACCCTTTTCTTCTCCCCGCACTGCCCCCTAACATGTGCAAAAACTGCTAAGATGACAGTTTTTCCCATTTCCCCAGTAAGTGTGCCTGCAAAAGTAGAAGTACCATAACCCGGAGTACAGCAAGCTCAGCCATTTGAAATAAAACTTTGCAGTACTAATGTTTTTGTAACTGCTTCCATATTGTAATGATATTTTTCCAAGCACTGGTTTTATTTGATCTTAAATACCTTTTTGGGAAAGTCCAGTGAGCTGACTCTAATAAAATCATGCTATTGAAAAAAGGTTTAAGTAGAATGTTCAGAATAAATTACAAAACTGCATGCAAGAATACCAGCTAGTGCTGCAATAAAAAGCTGAAAATGAGTATTCTTGCAATATATTTTAAAGAACTAGTATACTTTTTTTGTTCATTTTTTTTCATTGAATGTTTCATAACAGAATGCCTCCATGTCGTGAAAGGAGGGGAATGCATACCAAATGAACAAACTGCGGGAAAAATTGCATCTAAGGGGAAAAAAAAACCCTTGACTTTTTGGGGGAGTATAGAATATATTTCATTTCATTTTCAATAACTGTTGGGAGATAATAGGAAATGTAATTTCTTTCCATTTGCTGTGCCAAAATACTTAAATTACATCATACTTATCCTGTCATATTTTTCCCCAACATAGCCAGGACCCTTTAATGGATTTCACATTCCTATATATGCACTAAGGAACCATATCTGCTTTAAAAGACAGAAACTACTGGAAGGCCTGAGTGAGAGACACAGCAACCGTATATCTGACTTTCTCATAGTGAAGCAGAAGTCAGGAGCTCCTCATAAGAGATGGAGGTGAAGGTATCCTCCTAATTACTCCTGAAATTCTAGGTCCAAAAGAAACCATGAGCCCTCTCCAGAGCCCTTCCACTCAATAGGACAGTCACAAAAATTGGACCCTGAGAGTCAAGGACTGCAGATGGTGAATTTTGCCTGCCATGTGAGAGTCTACTGTGTTTTGGGCATTGAGTCAAGCATTGAGCTTCAGGTTCTATAACAACCAATATTTATTTACATTGAATTAACTTATAAATCCAAGTTCACATCTCTCATCATCAAGTAAGACAAAAGCAATCATTCCCATCCTATGAGGAGAAACTGGGACAAGGAAAAGATAGCTGTCGGCCGGGTACAGTGGCTTATGCCTGTAATCCCAGCACCTTGGGAGGCCAAGGCGGGTAGATCACTTGAGGCCAGGAGTTGAAGACCAGCCTGGCTAACATGGCAAAACCCTATCTCTACTAAAAATACAAAAAATTAGCCAGGCGTGGTGCCACATGCCATAATCCCAGCTACTCAGGAGGCTGAGGCATGAGAATTCCTTGAACTTCAGAGGCAGAAGTTGCAGTGAGCTGAGATCATGCCACTGCACTCCAGCCTGGGGGACAGAGTGAGACTCTGTCTCAAAAAAAGAAAAGAAAATAGAGAAGAGAAGAGGACAGAAAAGAAAAGAAAAGCTATGGCATGATGAACAAAATTTAGAATATAGTAGAAACTGTTGGTGGCCTACCCAGCATTCCTTCTCCCCACCATCTTCTTTCCTGGCATAACTTGATTTTGTTCAAGAACCTATTTTTATACACAGCCATGCATCTCAGGGGAAGCTGATCTCTTCGTTTATAAGAGTGGCGCATTAGTGAGCTTAGGCTGCCATAACAAATATCATAGATCGAGTGGTTTAAACAAGCAGAATTTATTTTCTTACAGTTCTAGAGACTGAAAGTCCAAGAACAAGGGGCTGGCAGGGTCAGTTTCTGGTGAGGGCTCTCTTTCTGGCTTGCAGATGGCTGTGTGCTCACATGGCCTTTTCTCAGTTCATGCACACAAAGAGAGAGGAGAGAGAAGAGAGAGAGAGAGAGATTTCTATTCTCGTAAGGTCACCAATCTTTTGAATTAGAACTCCATCCACCCTTATGATCTCGTTTAACCTTTTTTAATTACTCTTAAAATTTAATTTAATTACTCTTAAAATTCCTATCTCTAAATACAATCATATTGAGGGCTAGGGCTGCAACATACAGACTGGAGGGAAGACAGTCCAGTCCTCACCAGGTGGGTTTGACTGGTCATAGGCAACCCTATTCTGTTTGCCATTTCTTAGTTTGAGGAAAGGCATGGGACTCTGACCAGTGAAGTAGGAGAGGAAGTTGGCTGGGGCCACAGCAGAGAAGAATATTCTGGCCAACCAAAGAAGCTGCACATTTTGATATCTGGATGTGACCTCTGAAAGTGAAGTAGCCATCCTACTACCAGCATAGGATGAAACCAACACCAATGATGGCAGAACACAGTGTTAGTTTCCTAGGGCTGCCACAACAAAATAACTGAGAGACTTAAAACAACAGAATCTCACAGTTCTGGAAGCTAGAAGTCTGAAATCAAGGTGTCAGCTGAGTCTTCCTCTCTGATGGCTCTAGAGGAGAATCTTTCCTTTCTCTTTTAGCATCTGGGTTCCTTGGCTTAGAAAGTGCATCACTCCAGTCACATGGCCATCTTCTCACTGCGTGTATTCACATCATTTCCCGTCTATTTTTCTGTCTCTGTGTCTAAGTTTCCCCTTTTTATAAGAACACCAGTCATATTATATTAGGGCTCACCCTAAAGACCTAATTTTAACCTCATTACCTCTATAAAGATCCTATTTACAAATAAGGTCACATTCTAAGGTACTGAGGGGTTAGGACTCAATGTTTCTTACTGGGAGACACAATTCAACCCGTAAATTGCTCAAACTTGGGCAAATACCAAGATGGAGTAGACATTAAGACCCTGATGACATAACTGAGCCTCTGAATTAACCAACTCTGAAACCCATCCTGCCTCAGGACTTGCTGACATGTGAGATATATATAAGAACACCTTTCTGTATTGTTCAAGTCATTTTGCATTGAGATGTCTGTTACTTAGAGCTGAACACATCACTGCTGCAACAGATGTTGAGTAAAAACAGACCTCATTCTACCATTTAATAGTTGTATATACTTGGGAAAAAATTACTTGCACTCTCTGAGAATACTTTCTGTATCTCTACATTGAATCAAATATTACATCAGAGTTGTCACAAGGATTAGATAATGCCTTTCAACAGCATTATACAGATAAGGTGTTCAGTAGATTGGTTTTATGATCTTTTTTAAAACTACCCATGTGACTTTGGAAGAATAAAAACAATACCATATAATCTATTGTAAAGAGACTAATGAGAACCAATAGTTCCTTATGGTTATTACATTTCAAAATCAATCATTTTGCCCATGTTCTTCACTTGGGAATTCTACACCTTTCCAAGTCTTTGTTAGTCTTTTCTGAAAGCCACCATCTATGAGAGGCAGTGAACACAGTGGTTAAAAGCATAGACTTTGGAATCAGACCACATGGATTCAAATCTTGCCTCCGCCACTTTCTGTGTGTGATCTTGGGCATGTTACTTAACCTCTCTGTACCTAAATCCTCATCTTTAAAACAGGGAAACGCGGATGATAATAGTTTCTCTTGGTACACCTAAGAGGAGTCAAAAGATGAAAGGTGATTAGTAGAGTTTCATGTAGCAAGCATGTTAAACACACACTCTTTCTTCCTTTCAATTTCCATTATTGTCTGCAATCACCTCGGGAAGCAACAGCAGTAGTTTGCAAACTTCGGTGAGTGTAAAAAGCACCTGTGATGCTTGTTGTATACAGATTCCAAAGACTTCTGCCTCTCCTACCCAGAAATTCTGATCCAACAGATCTGAGATGCTAACAAACACTCCAGGAGAAATTGATGCAGATGCCCCCTTATCACACATTGAGAAACTCTATTTTACTGATTGAAAGTCAGAAGACGTGGAAGTGGTTACTCATCTTGGAGACAGGTACTTCCCTTATCCTCCCTACTAGTCTGAAAGCTTCGAAAGGCAGAGATATCATTATCTCTCTATTCTTTCTCTCACCACACACCTAACACAGTACCTTGCTCACAGTAACTCAAAAGTATTTATTAAGTTAAATTTAAAGAGGGCTCAGATGACATAGAAACTGAAGTGGCTGAGAAAGAGAAATGGAGATACAGGCACAAGGAAAATACGGTCTGCTAATCATTTAGTAATCCCAAGAAATTCTGTTAGGCACAGCTGCCCTGAACCAACCAGCCCCAGCACCCAGTTTTCTTTCTTTTTTTTTTTTTTTTTTTTTGAGACAGGGTCCAGGCTGGAGTGCAGTGGCACCATCAGGGCTCACTGCAGCCTCTACCTCCCCCAGCTCAGGTGATCCTCCCACCTCAGACTCCAGGTAGCTGGGACTACAGGTCCACCACCACATCTGGCTAATTTTTGTATTTTTTGTAGAGATGAGTTTTGACATGCTGCCCAGGCTGGTCTCAAACCCCTGGGCTCAAGTGATTCACCCATCTCAGCCTCCCAAAGTGCTGGGATTACAGACATTAGCCAGCGAACCCAGCCCCATTTTTGTTTCTATAAGCCCCACTAATAGTGTGACCCTGGATAGCAGTCACTAGGAAACTCTAGGGTTCCATGCTGGCTTCACTTTTCAGACCTCTGCCAGTCTGGGACACAACTCCTTGAGCCCAAAGCAACCTAGAGACCAAGCGTAGAAGGATAAAGGGGCAAAAATGTCCATTGAGAAGCTGAATTTAGACTTCTTATTGTTACTAGGTCACTCAACCAAATAAGCCTGGGTCACTCAACAAATTAAGCTTAGCTGTTTTTGGGCAACTGCAACAAAAAACATTTTCAAGGTTGTTTTGTAAACTCATTAATGTTAATCATGTAGCAATACATAGCTACTATTTATTGAAGGAAGCATCTACTATATGGGGTAGATGCTTTTCATGAATTATGTAATTAAGTTCTCAAGAATTTGTTCAACTAAGATTTGTTGATCATCTACTATATGCTGGGCTATCAAATAAAAACCAGTATGTCATACCTATCAATATATAAAACTATATAACTATATCTTTGTCTCACTTATGACTGTACAGAAAGAAATTTCCTAAAAAGACTGGGTGGCTGGTAAGTAGAAAGCATTGGCCTGGTATCTGATGCAGTAAGCACTTAAAATGTAAGTCATTATCATTATTGTTGTTACCTGTTATGAGAGTATACACACTGCTATTGACTCCACAGAACTTTCTGGAAACATTCTGGGTGAATGTTTCTTCATCTTGCTTATTTGTACTTACTAAATGTTCTACAATAACTATGCAATGTTGTAATAAAAAATAGAAGTAATACACTTTAAAAGCAAGGTATTTTCCGCCTCCCACATCCGCAAATGAAAATCATTGTCTTTGACAGCCCCACCTAGTGGTTCCCAGAGAGTGTGGCTGCAGATCCTTTATTTCCCCTCATCCACATCCTGTGGACACTTTCTCAGAGATCTTCGTTCTCAGAGATCTTCATATCAACATCTATAGGAGGTGTGATTATGAGAGGTTCCAACATTCACACAGTATCCTCCATTCATGTCTGACCAATTACTGACATGCTTTATGTCTGTGCCTTTATTGGTCTTTAGAACTCACTCTATTTTTTTCATGATGGGATGATTTTATTTCTTATGGAATTTTTATTTCAAGACTTTTTCCTCACAGAAACACAACTTAGGAATCCAAGGAGACCTCTAACACACCAGCACATACACAATACAAATCTCCTAATATTTTAGAAATATAGCTAGAGGTATAAAAATCATTAGGTAAAAATGTTTAATAGTACTAAAAGCATTTATTGAGGACCTACGGAGTGCCAGTCATCATGTAAGATGCTGCAGTGAAAAGCTAAATAAAACATGCTCCTTCAGTATGGCAATTCCTCAAAGACCTAAAGACAGAACTACCATTCAACCCAGCAATTCCAGTACTGGGTATATACCCAGAGGAATATAAATCATTCTATTATAAAAACACATGCAGATGTATGTTCATTGCAGCAGTATTCACAATAGCAAAGACGTGGAGTCAACCTAAATGCCCATCAATGGAAAACTGGATAAAGAAAATGGGGTACATAGCCTGGGCAACAGAGCAAGACTCTGTCTAAAAAAAAAGAAAATGGGGTACATAGACATCATGGAATACTATGCAGCCATAAAAAAGAACAAGATCATGTCCTTTGTGGGAACATGGATGGAGCTGGAGGGCATTATCATTAGCAAAGTGACCCAGGAATAGAAAACAAAATACCACATGTTCTCACTTATAAGTGGGAGCTAAAGGATGAGAACTCATGGACACGTACAGGGGAACAACACACACTGGGGCCTATTGGAGGGTGCAAGGTGTGGGGAGAGAGAGGGGAACATGAAAAATAACTAACGGGTACTAGGCTTAATACCTGGGTGATGAAAATAGTCTGTACAACAAACCTTCATGACACAAGTTTACCTATGTAACAAACCTGCACATGTACCCCTTGACTTAAAAGTTAAAAAAAAAATGCTCCTTGCCCTCAACAACTTTTATGGGAGACTCAATGTTCAATGCAATATACTGTGACACAGCAACTCATGAATGCACCCATTCATTCATTCCACAAGTATTTTTTGAGCACATACTATATATAAGGTACCGTTCTAGGCACCAGAGATATAGAAATGAATGAAATAAACAAAGTCTCTGCCTCTAGAGCTTCCCATCTAATGGGGGAGAGATAATAAACAAATGAATATAAGACATAGTCATGATGAGAAGTACTCCAAAAAAAAAAAAAAACTAACTGGTTAAAAGGAATAGAGTGCCAAAGTTGTTTTTGATACAGGATAGCCAACAAAAGCCCCTCTAGTCAGAGGCTATAAAGAGACTTTGAAGCAGTAAGGGAGCAAGCCGTGCAGATATTGCAGGAGCAGTATTCTATGCAAGGGTGCTGAGATGGGAGTGTGCTTCCTGTGTTGACAGATCTGTGTGGCTAAGCAAAGTGACTAGGGAGAGAGTAGAAGGTGAAGAATTTGGACCAGAGTCTGTAGATCTGGTGGTCACAGTAAAGACCTTTGATTTGACTCAAGAGTTAATGAGAAGCCACTGGCAGATTTTAATCAGAGGAGCAACAGGCTCCGACTTACATTTGAAAATGATCATTTAGTTGCCGAGTGGATATTATCATAGCATGTAGGAGGACAAGAAGAGAAACAAGAAAACGATGCAGTAATCAAATGGATGAACGTCTGTGAAATAAGTGAATGTATGGATAAGATGTAAAAGCAGAATAGAGGAGGTAGTGTTTGTTTACACCTGGAGTGGCAAGAAAAGGCTCCTCCTTCGAGGTGAGGCCTAGACAGGGATTTGCTTTATGTTTTCCAGTTTGATTTTTCTTTTTTCTTTTTTTTTTCTTTTTGGCAAAGTGTGTCCTTTTGTCAGGAGACATAATATCAGTGTCTCTCTTTTGTGATGTTAGTAGCTAAATTAATGCCTCAATCCATTCATTCATTAGAGGTTGCAAAATGTTGATAGTCTCCTTCTTTCTGTCTTTATTAGGCGGAATACGTTTACAAAAAGAAACTTTCCTTCATCTTCAATTTGGTTATCCAGTTGTGTAATTCACATGGAAAAGGCAAGCCAAATGCTTCATTCTTTCCCTTTATTTTCAGTTTTCAGACAGCATATTGGTCCACTGGCATCTTTTCATGCTGATCCACTGCTTGATTTCTCCCTCTCTTCCTTTTCGCTGCTCCTTCCTCTTTCCCACTCCTTCCTCTTTCCCCCTTCCCTTTACTCTCTCTTTCTTTTTCTTTTTTGCTATCATTGTGAATTTATGATTTTTAATTATACCTGATGGGTTTTAATCAATTACAGTTATTACCTTTATGGATGCTTGAATTGTCCCATTTTTAGCCAGGAGACCCTTCAAATTGGCTCCTGAGTCCTTTTCACCAAACCCCAATAGGTTCTGATCACCTCCTTGCCAGCTAATAGAAGTTCTGACAAGCACACGTTGAACATTCCTTGTCCCTAACTTGGAATCAGCTATTTCTCTAAGGAGCTTTGGTTCCTTTTAGTGAGCAATGGTATTTCAGCACCACAATCTAGTACTAGGGGTGCTCAGTGTTTCTGCGTTGGTCATTGTTTCTAGGACTTTTCACTGGATAGAGTTGAAATTCCCAAAATAAAATTAATTATGATTTCCCATTGATACTTTAATTTAAACTACGAAAGTTTTATTCATTTCTCCCACACTGATAGTCTCAGTTTTCAAAAACTCCAGAAATGATAGAATTACCATAACTCTTAATTACTAATTTGTTTTATTTCCCCCAAATATACACAACAATCTCATAATCTCATAACCATCCACAGGATTACTGTAAATATTTTAAGATTCTTTCTGCAGTTCTTTTGTCCTGAGGATATCTTGCCCACATGAGGAACAGACAAGTTTCTGAGGATTCAGTTCTTTGGAATTGTTCATGTTATGGGGCTTTAGAGTTTGTTGTGGAAGCATACATTTAATAAGTGATTATAAGGCAGTAAATATTACAAAAGAAGTACAGGGATCAAAGTGAGGTTCGCCTGTCTGTTACATGTCCTGCCTGAGGAAGTGATGCTTAAATTGAAACCTGAAATATGAGTTGGAATTATCTCAGCAGAGTATGGGTTGGGGAGCAGGGAGGGAGTGTTTCATACAAGGAGAAGAGGTCCCTAGACTCAATTTATAAGGCACTCTGCAAATAAAATGCCAAAAAAAACCCATAGCTTTTTAGAATTTTCTTTTTAAATCATGCTTTCCAAGAATCAAAAGATTATCATCCAAACCAGATCTAATATCTTCTTTGGGAGTGAGTTTCAAGCAAGACGTCACAAAGAAAGTAACCATTGCACAAAATCATCAACATGCTTTCATTGTAACCCAAAACCATATTGCTTAGCTTAATCACCCATTTTATTTATCCTACTTAGCTTCCATTTTCAAAAGTGAAGGCCTCAGAGCATAAGGACTTGCCCCTGTTATGAATATTTAAAAAGAAGAGCTTGGGGAGGTGAAGGGCACTCCCAGGAGGGAACCCAGGGAGGGTCTGAAGCTGCAGAATAAATTACAATAAGCCTGGGGGTTTATTCTGTAGATGGCACTGTATTAATGTACATCTAACCTAATCCTCAAAACAACTCTGTAAGTTAGGTGATGTTATCTCATTTTAGATCTAAGGAATCAAAGAACCAGAGAAGGCACAGACAAAGTTCAAAGTTACATAACGGCTAAGTGGGAGGGCCAAGATTCAAAATCTGGACTGATTCCAAAACCAAAATTCCACCCATGACCTTACTGAATTTCATTAGTTTATTCTCTAGAGAACACAGCTTATTGGAATATATACACTGTGGTTTATAAAATAAGTTATATTAGCCTAGATGCACATCTCAAGTGTTAAGAGCAGTCACCATCAGAACTGACATTTGATTAGCCCTTTACAGCTTACGATGGAATCTTTTCTAACTCAGTTGATTCTCATTATTCCCATTTCAGAGGAGGAGACTGAGATTCACAAAGAAGTTAACTTGCCCAGCTAGTTAAGTGGCAGAACTGGGGTTTAAACCCAAGGCTTATGACTCTAAATCCCAAGGTATCTCCACCCTTGGTCATCCCTGACTCTTGGTTAACGGACATCATCAGAATGAGGGCAGAAATGGAAAGCTTGACAAGAAAAATCAATGATAGTAAAAAAAGCTTTAGACTACACCCTCTCCCCCAAATTATGATGCCAGTTATCAACAAAATGTCCCTGCTTAGTTATGAAATTGACCATAAGAAAAATACAATTTTACTTGAAAAATCTTCACTTTTTAAGCCTCTAAGGTCTACAAATTCAGAACCTTCAACATCATAGCAAAAGAGAAAAGAAAACTTTGCTTTCTTGATTTTTCCTGTAAATCTAGAGCTGTTATAAACAATAAAGTCTACTTTGAAAGAGTGAGAGAAAAGAACATGACCATCCATGTTTAAATTTTTCCCCTTTCCTTTTT